>NW_024962263.1:76602472-76622439 GCF_019238085.1 Lagopus leucura
AAAAAAAAAAAAGTTTAATCACTTCCACAGGTTGGTTCCAGGTGTTAGCCAGCCATTTCCACAACTGTGGTGTGACTTTACTTAAAACTTTGGCAGCAAATAGGTAAATAAACATAATCAAACAGTACACGGAGCTGAGCAGACTTAGATCTTGGCAGGGAACAACATCTGAAAGTTTTATTTTTAAGAGGTAAATATTTAAAAGTATTCTCCAATACAGGTTTTTCTATATTAAAAAGGTATTTCTGGTTTGTTTCTTAAGCATTAATTAATACATACCTTTGTTATTCATATTAGACTGCTTAGGAGTCCAGTTACTGTTTTAATATATACTGCAGTAGTCTCATCTAACATCTTTTGGGATAGAAAATATGCTTTAATATGCTATGCATTAAAAATCAAACCACATACATGATGCTACCAGTTTCGCTACGCTCCTGCAAGTATCTGCAGCATCAGACTATTATGCATGATGATCACAGAAGAGAAAAACCTAACTGGCAGAAGTCTCTATGGGCTTAAACCAGAACAAAAAAAGTGTACTTAATTTATGAGCTGAAGGTCTGTCTGCAGTTTGGCACACACAGCGCATTGTACCACGGAATTTTATAAAAATCAAATAACTTTGCAAATCACTTCAGAATTTTCCTTTCTCATTGGTTTTAGCCGTGTTTGAAAGGAGAGGAGAAAAATTACAGGATGAAATGAAAGCAAAATGAAATGATTCAGGACCATAATTCTCTTGAATGAACATTCCTAAATTTTTGGATTGTGGACCGCTGACAAACTTCAAACCTAAGGGGGAACCACTACGCCGCTTTCACATGAAACTTTTTAATTAAAAGCCCTAACTGGATGATATGATATGGCAGATCTCTATCACACTGTGATTATGTGTCTGCAGACCACAATTTGGAAATAAATAGAAGATGAATTTTTTTTAAGGGAAAACATTTCTGGGCTTCTTGGAATACCCACTCAGTACACTGAGATATCACAAAGTATCCTTTAATTCGAACATATTAGGATCTCCTTTCTATGAGCTTTTAGTAGTACAAGGAGTAACAGTGTAGGATAGGATTATTTTATCAAAGCACTGCTCCTCACAGATGCTTCCACACGATGAAATAATGGATTTTATCCTGGTATTTCCCTCTCAATCTGTTTGGTTTTTGTTGTTGTTTTCTTTTTCCAAGCAAACTGACCAGACTCAGCATGCTAAAGTAAGAACAACAGAAGCCACTTCCAAAGGTGTCCTGAAAGGACCAGCATAGGAAAAGCTGCACTTGTTTCAGGTCACGGAGAAGGCAAAGGAGAATTTCACTTTATACCTTAATTTATAAATATACAGTGAGAGAGAGAGCAAAGAATTGAGAAGGAAAAGGCAAATTAAAAAAAAAAAAAAAAAAAAAAAAAAGCCTGTAATCATACTCAATGCCTTATCTAAGGTTGGTCAAAAAAAAAAATAAAATTGAAGGAGACTAGTCCTGACACAGCAGAGCGCCAGCAGCGAGACCGTGCCGTCCCCAACACTTGAGTGACAGGCGGGGGCAGAGGAGTCGTTAATCAGGCTGCCCGGGAGCCGGGTAGAGCGAGGGAGCAACTGCTTTCCGCACCGCTTCCTGCGATAAGGCGCCAGCGCCGGCCGCCGGCCGCGCACGCACGGCGGAAGCAGAGCCGCGGAGGCAGCGCCCGGTGCGGCGTGCGAACCACGAGGCGATCCGCGGCTCCACGGCGCGCACTGGCACGCGCGCAAGGATCCCTCCAGCTCCCGCGCAGCGCCGGCTCCGGGAGCTGAGATGAGGCGGAGAAGGGGCAAAACGCCGAGTCTGCCGGCAGGACGAGCGCAGCCGACGCGTATTCGCGCCGTTCCTTCCTGACGCGGCCCCAGCACCTCTATGCCGAACAAAGGCAGCCGGCTCGGTGCGGCTGCGCGACCGTTTGGTTCGCTTTGGTTTTAATGACGATCCCGGCAAAACTTCGCTAGAAGTCTTTCGCACAACGTGCCCCCTCCCCGCCCCCTTCCCGAGGCACCACGAACTCCCGCACGGGACTCTACCGGCGGTCGGAGCGGGGCACGAACGCCTGCAGCCCCCGCAGCTTCCCTGCACGCACCGTGTAACGCGAGTCTGCGGATCCCAGCCTTTCCCTGTCACAGAGCCAAGTGCGGGCAATTACTTACACTTATGTAGACTTCTATAAGAGATAACAGTTATCTCTATTGAAAAAGCACTGGCTGGGTTGTTTTGCCTCTTTTTTTTTTTTTTTTCTTTTTTTTTTTTCTCCCCCTCGTTACCAAAGCGGTCAGAACGCGGGGTTTCTGCGAGGGCACAGATTCGCCCCGTCCTCCGCAGCACCTCCTGGCCCCGCCGAGACGGGCGCACAGTCCCGAAGGCCGGTCAGATCTCTCACCTGCTGCGGGCTGCCGCTCGCTGCCACGGCCGGACCTGAGCCTGAGCCCGCTGGTCCCACTCGGAGGGCCCGGGGGAGGGAGCGGAGGGCGAAGGCGGAGCGCTCAACGCGGCGGCGCCGAGGCCCGGCGGTGCCCCCAGGCAGCCCCGAACCCGGGTCCCGGTGCCGCGGGCCCTGCGGCCTGCACCGGCCCCGCCGCCGAGATAAAGGCGAGGAACGACCTCCACATTCTTAACGCAAATGAGATGCAGCCCTCGGGCGCTCAGCAAATTGCCGATGCATTGGGGATGCCCCTGCTCTCACAGCTCTGTTTCCACATGTGCTGAAAGTTGATGAGCGCTGCTCCCGTTTTTCTTCGCGCCGCGGCGGGGCACGGTGCGGCGTGCGGCAACCATTAGGTCGGCACCGTGCTCAGTTGGCTTCCACTGAGCCTAAACCTGACCGTACCAACTTCTAATCCCGACGTTAGGCATCTCTGAGCCAGCAGCTGCCATTCAGCACATATGGAGCCACCGGCTCTGCTCTCGCTTTTTAACCAAAACGACCCGTTCTCACACATTTGGGACAGGATTTCTGCTCAGAAGACCCGCCTGTCTTTGCAAAACAAGGATATTTCACATGCTGCATAAACATTACGTGATAGCAAATGACAGAGGGCTCCTATTGTCTCACTATGAACTCACGCGTGTTTAAAGCAGACATTAAAAACATGATTCACCGTAATAACATCACCCAAACAACTATTTAAAGCAATCCAAAATATAACATTTGGGGGTGGGGAGGTGAGCATACAATCCAGCAACCCCTCCCCACCTCACAAAAAAAGACACAAACTCCAGTAACAGCAACGACTACTACCTTTCCACTTTCTGCAGGAGCACAGCAGGGTTTTAACAAGATCACATCTCGCTTTCAGTTTCACTCACCACTGAACGAGTCAGCACTGAGAACTGCGTTAAAGAGGTGTGGGTCATTGCTTAGGAGTTACAGAAAGTACATCGGCACATTAAAGACAAAAGAACAGTATCATAGTCTATAAGGGGAACAGTTGCTAAAGCAGAAGGTATGACTCTAATAAACTGCTCAACAAATCTTTTCCTCCCCAAATGCACGTACATACATTGCAACAGGAGCTCTGGATACTTACTAAAGTTATGAAGAGGAGCAAATGGTTATCTGTTGCGTGACTTACAAAGCCAGAAGAAAAAGGAGCAACTTTTTCATGGTAGCCTCACATCGTATAGGCTACATCAGCCTCATTCACATCCTCCTCCTTTCCCTGTACTTCAGGATTCAATGTGAAGAAGACAGCCTGAGCATATTCACCTCAGAAATCCAAAACATTGCAGAGACCACACTGCAGCAACAGATGAATCTGCTTCACATGCACTGACGTACCTCCTCCACGTCTGAAGGAAACTCAAGCTCCAGTCAACCCACAAGAGACATGTTGCCTGACTGTACCTTGATGGTATTGTTTATGAAGAAGATGATTTACACACTCGTAATGATTTAAGCAGCTACTTTGCATACATTACAGAGAACCTGGAACATGTGACCTGCTTCACAGGGCAGGATTATACCTCTGTTCTTGTTGTGTCATGTGCAACCACATTATTTAGTAGTTAAAGCCCAAGCGAGCACTCTGGTATTCCACTGCCCTTGCCATGTATGCAGCGCGAGAGTTTCGGCATGCCTCTGAAACCAAAGCCTCCCAACTTCTAAAGATAGACAGCTAAATAAATGATATAATTGTCAAAGGGGCTCAGTCAAACCTACCACATGGCTCTGCCCGCTCCGGATTATGACGCTGCCTGGCAGTCTTTTTAGGACAGGAAATCTTTCATGGTGTTAATAAATTGGTAACAATGATCATATTCTTAGCAGCCACTCCAATACAAACTTTCATTAGCACTTACACAGCCTTTTGCAAATCACTCAGAACGTATGCATGATCATCATCAGTTAGGAGTAAACAATACAACTTTGAATCCTTTTCTTCTGATACTGTTCAAAAAAAAAAAAAACAACAAAAAAACAACTTTTCAGAAGAAAAAAAAAAATGGAACGAGCATTGAAAAAGCAGTTGGGCTCGTAGCCTGTCAGTGCTCCATCATAATTTTGGACTGTTTTTATTGATCTATACACTTCTTATGCATAGCTTCATTACTGCTTTGATAATTACTAGATAATTGAATACAAGACAGAGCATGTATCATGCTGGGGAATCATTAAGTGGGTGAACTTTTGTGCTGAAAAGTGGAATTCTTTCTGTCACTCACAGAGCGGTGAGACATCAGTAATAAACAGGAACTATTCTGGAGGTGATCCAGTGGCCCCAACAGAGCCACAAAGGGCAGCAGCAAAACATGAGGTTCACAGTCAAATCAAAGTCCTGCCGCAGAGGCCTCCAAACTCAGCAAACACATAAACCAAGAGCGTTTTCACATACAGCTCTACCAGAACTTCAGAGCGACATCAGAGCACACACAGCACTTGCTGTATACTACGCAAGGAAAAAGTCCAAGTCTGAAAAGTTCATATTTTAAGGAAAGTGAGCAAAACTGGATGGCAGAGGGGAGGCGTCTGAGCAACACAGGGGTGAGGACGCTCACACTCTGCTCATAGCCTGGCTTGCTGTGACAGGAGTTATTGAGATTCCCCATGCCTTGGCTCACCCATCAGTACAATGGGTGCAATGCTTCATCCTGTCCTTAAGAGGCAATTAATGTTTGTAAAACACTCTGGGAACCTTGATTAAAATGCACTGCAGCTCTGTGATAAGTATTCCCTCCCCAAGAGCAAGCGAGCTGGGTGCTGATAGCAGGCAGTACTACCTGCTGGCTGGAAAAGCAAAATTATCATTCCAGAAGAGAAACAAGTGCTTGACCTATGCACACCTGTAGGCGGACCCCTCTTGTATTTTCTTTTTTCTTCTTTTTGGTTACTGGGTGTATATTGCAAAGAGAATAGTAAAAATGGGTAATTAAGAAGCTTTTGAAAAGCCCTGGTATTTTCAGCAGAGGATCACAGTGGGCCGTCTTCAAGAACTCTGATGAAGAACTACATGTAATTAAAAATAATAATTATTTGTAATGCTCCCCAAACCCTGTTTTCATTAAGGAAAAAAAGAAATTATTTTAAATATGAATGCTTTATGAATAAAGAAGATTTTTTTTTAAAATTGATGAGCATTCATTTTCCCATAGAGTCGCATAAAGTCTGAGTAGTTCACGTAAAACAATTATCAACATTTTAAACCACATTTTCCCCTTGAAAATAAATAAAGAAATAAGCATGCCAAAATCTTTTCTGTTCATTAAGAGCCAGATCCAGCAGAAAACATCTGCAGACTTCTAGACCAAGCAAGCCCTGGAAGGCCATGGGTACTGGCTGCACCTCGTGCCAACCCCAAAAATTTGGCTGGGTCAGAAAGATTTAAACAAAACAAAAAAAGCCCTGCAGCTTTACATGTCTGGGAATTGTGGAACTGCGTTAGGTTTATGAATAAAGAATAGGGGTGAGAAAAAAAAAACAAAAACCTTCTTCTAGAAAGAAGATCCCTGTCTCTCCCGTCCTCCTGGTGCAAGACAGTAGCTCCACTCCCTCCAGGGCTACTCCACACAATCAGCACCAGCAGCCCAGTGCACAGGGTTCACCTGCACTGCTGCAGTAATGAGATGGGAGGCCTCCAAATCTGTCCCTGAATGTGGAACCAAGGAACCCCCAAGCATCCACCTCAGGCCTCCCTCACCACAGCCAGCCAGGCGCTGCTACCAGCTTCTGCTGCAGAGTTGCTGAGCCCATCTGCCGTGCCTTAGCCAGCGGCCTGTCCTGCTTGGCAGTCCAGACCCCAAACATGGCCATGGGTTCCTACCACGCACTTGAAGCAGCCAAGCACTCCAAGCAGCAGTGTAGAAAAGGGGCCTCGGTGAGCACTCAGCAGAGCATATTTAGATTTTTGGGCTACCCTGAGTGTGTGTATGCAAACACATGGGGAGAATTTACAGCCTCAGCACAGACGCCTGCTGAAAGAAAGCGTAGATTTGGGAAGCACGCTTAGGACAAGGGTCCTGTGACTGCAACGGGTGAAAATTAAACGACCTGTTGGTGTAGCTGCCAGGTTTTAAGACTTTTGACAGAAACAATGGGTTATTCTGATGAGCCTTTCTCTCTGCTGCCCTTTGGCAAAGCCAAGAAACCTGCCATTGGTTTAAGTCCTGTCTTGTCCTCCCTGCTTAGAGGATCAGTCTGCACTTTCAGTCAGTCGTGCCCAGGAAGATGGACCCAGCAGCCTTTAGAGAGCTGCTCACAGTATGCCAATGTGCCTTCCACTAAGGCCATCCCAAAACGCTGGGTTTGTACTGCAAGGAGTGCCTACTGAAAGGAAACAACTGCTGCAGTACGCTGGGCTAGAAAGATGGCCTGCAGGCTAAGACCCGCGCCTCAGCAGTGCACAGTGGGGATCCATGCCATGCCCACATCACTGCAAGCACTCTGCAGCACTGTTTATACGGTGCTTTAACAGGTGGTGTGCACAGCTCCCTGTGGCTCATCAGAGTTGGCCCTTGACACTGGGGACCCGAGACAAGTGGTCTCACTCCCATCCAGCATGCAGCTCCCCTGTGTACACAGACTCTCCAACTGTAATCAGACATTTTCTAAATTAAAAGAAATTCTTAACATGAAAACTTTATGCGTTGAAATGAGCAAGCTGACATTAAAAACAGCAAAATGAGAAGCCAAGAGACTTGCATTTAGCATGTAGAATAGGTTGGATATCTTAAATAAATAAAATTAATCTGAACACGCACCAAAGTAAATCATGTAGTCTAACAATGCTAGATACAAGTAATCATCACGTTTATCACTACAGCTTTATGTACCTGTTGGATTACTGCTTTCAAAGCCTTAACAAACGTACCAGCGTCTTTGAATTAAAATGCATTTTCTTTATGCTAAATTTCTGAAGGTGCTCTTGTGGGAAACACTGCATTCTACATACAATTTTTATTAAAAAAAAAAAAATGCTTACATAGCTTCAGAAAAAAAAATGGCAAAAATCCCAACTTTGTCCATTCATCCTTTGATTTTGTCTTTGCCATAATATAATTCTATGAAAATGTTGCCAGAAATAAAGTTAATCTTTCCAAGGGCCTTTTCATCTTTCTTTAAAACCAGGGAGTAAGTAGCTTGAAGTTCTATCAACTCTGATGTATAGCATGCTACAAAGATGGGATCTTTGTCTCTTTTTGCTCATCTTTAACACTTACTGAGAAAAAAAAGAAAAAAAAATCCCTTGCAAGTCTACCTTCTGCCTAAGCAACATCTCAGTAAAACACCCAGATAATGTTGCACAAAGCAAAGTAACAGCAGCAGCAGTATCTATGAACCTATAATTAAGAATCTAGTGTTTTCCACACAAATAAAAAAATGCTTTCAAATGCATCTGCCATTCTACAGCGTGGTTCCGAAACCCATAAATTACCAAATCTGTAAGGAAATTCACCATCTACTGGAAGAATAACTCCCGAGATAGTTCAAGGAAGGAAAAGCTGAAGAGCCTGATAACCAGGCTCCAAAGTCAGAAAGAACAAAATATCTCCCTTTCATTAAAAAGACAAAAAAAATCTTAAAAAGGTACACAATGAGTTAGCTTTGCAGTGATTAATTCAACAACTGCAAAGCTTAAAACTTCAGGCACTTAACCATGAAACTGTCAGTTCTCTTTGCTTGACGATAAAACATCCAGAAAGTAAACATTAACTCCTGTGTTTTTCCTATGTGCGTATTCTATCATGAAAAGATGATAAGCAAAGAATCACTAAGCAAGCTCTGCAGAGGCTTTTTATACTTTATTCTGTCTAACACAGAGGTAAGATGTGCCCCAAATTCTTTCCTTTTCTTTCCTCACTGGTACCTCTAATAAGCTCATACTGTTCACTAAAACTTGACAGAATGGATTGAAAATCATATAGCCTTTTTCCTAGGAAGTAGTGTTCATCACAGCAAGTCAGTTTTGAGAAGGAGGGGTCCGCTACACAAATCATATTCCTTCCATATCGAGCACAAAACAAGCAGCAGCTCTGGCTCACATCAACTCCCAAGGACACAAATGGAAGCTCTGCCCAAGCAAGGAATGCACAATTATGGGCTGCATCACCTCTGCAGAAAGTACACTCTTAAACGAACTGCAAAACTGAAAAAAAAATCAGAAGAAATTGAAATAGGGCATGAAACTGCAGACGTTGAATTAGAAGGATAGATCAACATATTTATCTGACCTGTGAGTATTTATTTAGCTCAAGTGCATTCTTTCAAACAAGATGCCTATAAGCAGCCTTTTGATGGCTGCTCATAATCAAATGTGTCACTCGTGAAATTACAGCGTTTGGGTAGGGTACTGGGCAACTGAAAATGGCTTTTGCTACAAGTATGTCACAAGCAAACCTTTTAGTCACCTCGGAATTGCACTCAACCTCACTTCATTCCTGTGTACTGGCTGCATGCGGGCTGCTCCTCCGGCACACAACTGCTGTAATCGTCTTGGCAGTAAATAGCAATCAGTAAATGCTGGTTACCGGGCAGATATGTGCCCCAGGTACTCTTCTGGCTTTCCAGTCCCCCATTTCTTCCTTCCAGTCTCAAACTCTTCACTTTGGAAAATACCAGGGCAGAAAGGCATTGAAATAAATAAATACAGGTAGTGAAACGGTGAAATCCTTCAGCTGGCAATGTTTTCCCCTCTGAAAGGACAAATTCTTAACTCCAAGTTGCTCCAGACACTGAAGGATTAGATCCTAACCAGGGAAAACACAGGAAAATGGTAATAAATATCTCATGCTAATCCACGGGAACTTTGGTCCCAATGTGATTTTTCTATACTATTCTACAATAAATGGCATTACAACATCCATAATCTCAGCTCATATATCAGAGCGCGCTCTCTGCTCTCTTTCTTGCCCTTCCCTCTTTCATATAGCACAGTTTCTAAGAAAGCATCGAGGTACTTTTCTGCAGTGGGTTCAGCCCCGTTCCTGAACGAAAGCAGCACTGTTGCACAGTGCAGACTGCCACGACTGCATCTACAGCTGGCAAGCCCATCGTTTATGGCAGCATTACTCCACTAAGGTTTCATCCGAAATTCCTTCTGATAAGACAAAAAAAGTCACCATTTGCTGGAGTGAAAAAAATTAATAAATTGTATTCACATGCAGTAATAGCACTTCATGTCGTGATGGATTTTACAATATCCTAGTTCCCTTGCCATTCAGACATCTGTCTTTTGGGCAATAAATCCTGATAACCCAAGAAGGTAAAGCTTGCTTAGCCATGAGTCTCCTTTAACCCAGTAAAATAAATTCCACAGCTGTCCTCTTTCTTTCTCCTGTGACTACTTCCTAGGCTCCATCCCACTGCCAACAACCGTTGCCACACTGCAATGCTGAAAGAAAAATCTTTAAAAATGTCAGCTTTTCAGAGTCTTGTTTTTGACCCATCCAGGTAAAACAGTTTGTACCATAAACTTCAGCAGCACTAACAGGTCACCTTTGTTAGTACTGATTTTCCTCCACACAAATTAGAACTGAGAAATCGCTGAAGAAAAAAGGTAGGGAAACCCATTTTAAATGTTCCTTAGATAACGCAATACCACAGCAAATCTCTTAGGAAAATTAATCTGAGACTGCCATGAACACCAAATAAATTTGTACCACTGGGATATTTAAGGTCCAATAAATCTTGCTTTCCAATGGTTTTAAAACTCCAGAAAACTGCTCAGCTCTAGACTCCATATGTTGCAGCAAAACCGTCTACCTGAAAGCTACCGATTCAGATCTGCCATCTGTGAGAAATATTTTCAGAACATACCCGTGTTTTCTAAACTACCAAATTATGAAAACCTTCATTAAGAAAAAAACAAACCACAAACACCCATATACACATTTGGAAAAACCAACTGAACAACTTACTCTCTTTCTGTTTGCATGATAATGCTCAAGAAAGTTGGTTAAAAATGACCCTATTTCCAATTCAAATTCTTATTAACTTACTTGAACTGTCTCATGTTGCAGTCAACAACACAAAAACAACATCTAATTGCAAAAGAAATGAATATAAAAGAGGCAACAATAAAATCCATCACAGTTCTGAGATGCGTAGCAACAGCAAGAGAGCAAAGCGCTAACGTCCACCTAAGAAAACACACTACTAACCGCCTATTTGATATTGCTAAAATACCAACATTAAGTGGAGGAAAAGAATCAGCATAGAAAAGCATATGTACTGTTCTGCAACTTTCCGCAATTGGTTACATCAAAAGAAGATTTTGCAGACAGTGAAAATCACAGCTTACCTCAGCCTGTCAGAAATACCCTGATGTCCACAGCATCACATCTGTCTTACGGTCTGCTTACACGGATATACATGCAATACTGGAGCTTCGCTGCTATTGATTTTATCACCTTTCAGACACTTGTTGATAGAAAAAAAGAAGGTGGATTGTGAATAGCAAAAGGACTGAGAAACAAGTGTGCTGCAAAAGCCTACATTTTAAATTCCAGTTTAGGAAGCGAACTGATTTCCAATCAAAAGAAATCCTATAAAGGTGTCAGACCAGCCTGCGGTCATGCCGAAGACCTGTTTGTGCTGCAAAGCACTGCTTTGGCCATAGTGAGCAGAGAAGCAAAGTGCAAGACAGGGCATTAGGAAGTGTTCTTATCAGTTCAGAAAGACTGCTTTAAAGTGATAAACTGCACCAAAGAGCAGCACAGGTTCCAGAGAACCACAGTTCTTAAAACGCAATGCAATTAGCAAGCTTTCTGGTGAGGATCAGATCTGACTGCAGATGAAGTTAGCAGAAGGTTCAGCACGTGCAAGCAGGGAGCAGATCAGCACTGCAATCAGAGGGCTTTAATCAATTCTTAGCAGTATCTAAATTTCCCCCATGTTGGCATGTGCATCAAGTGAGATTCACTTTTATAAAGCGCATTTACCTCAAAATCAAAGCAACCCAAACATCAAAAGGAAAAAAAAAAAAAAAATTATGCTCAACTCTGTTTTCTCACTAGTAAACTTTATGTCATAAACAAGGGCAGTGATGCAAAATGGACTCTTGCCTGGATTTGCAAACTTTTCCAGGAGTCGTAATATCCTGCATTTGATGACATCATGAAACCAACCACAAGTAAAAGTTGGGTTTGAATTTGTTCTACTTTTCCCTCATTAGTCTCTGTGTCAGAAATAGAATAAGAACCCTCATTAAGTCACATTAAATTCTTTAAACTCATTAAGGGCTCAGAAAAAGAACAATACAAACACTGGTGTTTTTGTAAAAAAAGAAAAAAAATATGCAATACAGATGGACTTCAATTTACATGTATTTTTAGCATGTATGTATGTGCATCCAGCAGCCAGTGTGCAGGAGACAGAGAGGCAGAGAACAGAGGCAGCGAGGCAGAGCATACCTTACACATGACAGAATGATACCTAGATAAAAGCGGATTAGGCACGATCGCTTCTTACTTGATACAGATGAAGCACGTATAGTTTCATACCCTGAGCAGTTAGCAGAAGGTTCTCTCAGCCACAAAGAAGCCGTGCTTCATCTCAGAAGCCGTGCTCTCAGCCATACCCTGCCTTTCTCTGCAATTAACCATTCCTTGGGATGTCTTCCAGGGAAGGAGACAACCTTGAGGACTACGCAGGCAGCAACAAATGAGTGAAAAACTGAATTCTGGCGCCGGGACTGTTTTGATTGCTGGTGCTGTAGCTTAGCAGAGGAAACACCACTGTGTGATTGCAGCTGAGGACACATCTCCTATTCATGCTTATAGACTCACACGTAAGGTACAGGTGTGTGCTGAATTTCAACAGTCTCAAAGAGTGTCTCTGGGTGTGCAAGGGGTGGGTGTTTGTCAGAAGATTTATTGTGGCTGAATGACTCAGATATACGTTGCTGATAACTTCTGATCTTCCCCCTATAAGACTGGAAATATCAGCTCAATGCCACAAGATGATTTACATTGCTGCAGTATGCTCAAACAACTATCACGAGATTAATTTAATCCACTATATTATTTTCTTTTTTCATCCTGATATACACAACACTCAGTAAGCAATTCAGTTCTAACAAAAACTTCAGCTCTGAAAAGGCTGAAGGAGACTCCCACTCCTGTGACAGCCCCAGGGACAGCCCTGCTCCAAGCACCCCGAGCCAGGTGCCCGGCGCAGGCACCCCGCTCCCACGTGCCAGCAGTCACTGCTCACCTGCAAGACATAAAGCAAGGCACACGGCGAGGCTTGGCTTTGCTTTCCACAAGCTTTTGCCTCAGGTATCTGGGGCAAGGTTTACTTTCTTAACTGTGCATGTGCATCTCTACGGGCAGAGGAGAAAGCTCAGCAACAAGCGGCATGTACTGCATTTTTGATTTACCCTGTGTGGCTGCAGCTACGGAATGCCTGATCAAGGGTACTTAACGCATCCAAAAATAAGAACTCTTAACAGAAAAGCAAACTAACTCCAGTTTGAGAAGCTGAAATAAGATAAATCTTTGTTTTATTAACCAAATGCACAAAGCAGCTCTTCATCTGCACAGCAAGCTTTGGATGGGGTTCCACATATGCACAGCTTTCACTTGAAGACCAGAGTATGAAAAAGTTAAAAAGAATCACACTTTGAAAACACTGAGAAACCTCTCCCCCCAAAGAAAACTGCTTTCTTCTAACCAATTTTGCTTCCATTAAGCCACAGCTGCACACAGGAATTTTAGGCGATACTCCACTTCAGTATCTACCTGTTCCCCCCCCTCCCCTCCCAGTTCCAGTTGAGAATTTGGTTTTTGTGTGGTTGGGCTTTTGATGTGTTGTTTTGTGGGCTTTTTTAATAGTCCCAATACTCACTGGCACATCCAAAAGCAGTCTGCAAGGTATCTGTCAAGGCAGAGTATTTTATCATTTTCCAATTAACTACTAGAAAAAATCTGTCCCCACTTTTTTTGTGAACCGCCAAGCTGTGTGTTTAATTTTTTAAGTTTTAGTGAGCATTTCAGACTTGCAGACTTCGCAAAGTAGGTCAAGAATACCCGAAGAATACACATTTGAAGGCTACAGATAGCAGAACACACCATTTACGGCTTTGTATATACACATCCATACACATTCTATATAATATAGATAGATAGATTCAATGATTTAAACACATTACATCCATACAGTGCGTTTCAAGAACATTCAGATATTTACACTGTTAGATCACCACTCATTTTAGACCTACACTAGTGCCAGCTGCCAAAAAAGAGTACACAACTCAAAATATGTTACCTTTGTTCAAACAATACTGCTGTTCATTATATAATAGAAACTGTCACGCTTAATCTTCCAGGAACCAAGAACTGGTACATTCTTGGACCAGAGGTTGCTTGAAATGGTTTGAGGCAAAACTGAAGCATATTGTTTAAGTAAACTTTGCTGAGAAACACAAGCACGTTGATAATTTTTAACATTATCTTTCATGGACTTTTCTTCAGATATATTAATTAACTAAAAATGCTGGGTTATTTTCAAAATGCAGAGATTAACACCACGGTGCTTCTTCTGTAACATTTTTACAATATCAAATTATATATTCCCCTCTGCACTGTCAGTCTGACTAAAGGAACGTGGAATCTGGAAGGGATGCTTCAGAACTGACGCCAGAAGGAAGCAAAATGCTCACATAAAAATTGTGCACTGTCTTAGCGAACACCTCAAAACTTTTTTCCCTGCAAGTTCTCAGCCTTATGTGGGAACCCCAATGGACATGGCAGGCAGTGAGCCGCAAGCCACAGTGTTCATTTTCCATCAGAGCACAAAAAGCACTGCCAATAGGAGCACTCAAAAATGCCTATCGTGTGATATATATAAGGGGTAGAAATGCCTGACATTCTTCATAGTTGGAAATTTTAAAGTTCATAAGTTAATTTGACAAAATGCTAAATATAAATAAGTGCACTTCACTCATCGAAGATCTGTTTTAGTGCAGGACTTCTTCAGATTTCATCTGTAACAACACGGATTACATACAGTATTCATCAAGCAGACACAGCCCTCCTTCCAGACACACAGCCACACACCACCCTGCAGAGGCCAATCCTGCAGCTCTACTGAACCAAAAAGTCCCCCTGACGTCAATGCGTATTTTTCAAGAATGAGAACTGCAGGATCAAGCCCAAAAAGCGTTTATGAAGATGAGAGGTTACTTCAACAGATTGAATGTTAGATTCAATAGAAAGATTGAGGCAAGACAAGTCTGGGGTTTAAACCCTAGGGAGGATTGACATTTAAAGTGTTGCCACTGAATTATAGCTCTCCACACTGGGTGGGGTAACCTCCTACTGGGTGGAGTGTCTCCCCTAAAGGAAGGAAAAACTGGCACAAGCCAACTCGGTCTTTGAAAGATTTCCCTACTTGCCAACTTATGAAGTCGTCCTGACGTCAACTTCGTCAAGAAAGTCTATTGCCCAACGCCGACTGTTACCGTAGAAAGCTTGTCTGCGCTCGAAACCCCAGCAGAGGTGGGAAAGAAATTAAGGAAACAAGTCAGAAAACTCTAAAAACAAACAAACAAACAAACAGGAGGGAAAAAAAGATAATACACTGGATTTTCTTAAGTATAGTCAATTATAAAATCCTTCCGCTGCATTTTCTTGTTCCCATTGTCATCCTGTGGACACAAATCACCAAGTCTATAACCAAGCACATTGTAAAACTTGGTTGTTTTAAAAATATGAGGTGGAGGAAACACAGAAAGCAGCCACTCTGCCAGACAGCATCTACCACTCTCTGAAATGAGCAGTGAATACCGTTCCAATTAGTGCCACTGACAGGTGTAAAATCCTCTCATCCTGGTAAAATAATATTCATTGAAGGTAGCTACAATATTAGCCATCTTGGAATGAAAACAAACCGCCTCTTTATAGTAAGACTTTGGATGCTGGGTGAGAGGGAAGGTGAAAGAGGCAAGAAACGAAACCTGAAAAAGAAAAGGCACAGGGCATCTCAAAATGCCCATTCAAAAAAAGAAAAAGAAAAAAAAAGAAAAAAAGAAAAAAATAATAAATCAGAAAACAGTTTAAGTTACCGTAACCTGAAATGCACCAGCCATCACAAAGAGCAATTGGAGAAATCCAGCAGAGCTCAGCAGGAAAGATTTTTAATAACAGATTGAAAAACAAGAATAAAAATAACTGCATCAACAGGGCCTTTCTTCCTCAGGCCACAAGCCCGTTTTTACTTGAATTTTTAAAAAATGGCAGTTTGGCCACTAAAACCAATCCAGAACATTATTAAAAGTTAAAAGCTACCAATTACTTCTGTCTGTTCTTTTAAAGCAAAGTTTGGCATTACGTCAGTTGGTTTAAAGAAAACAAGAAAGAGAGAGAGAAAGAAGGAGAGAAAGTTTCCTGCTTGTATAAATTAAACCACCAGGGAAGGTGTCTAGCCACTTGTAAAGCATTTATTACAGGTTTTTAAAGGGCTAGTAACATTTTAAAAATTAAATATTTTAAAATAAATTCAAGGGAAAGAAAAAATAAAAGTCAATCAGAGCCTGGAAAGAAAGCAGACTTACGAGAAATTATACGTGTGCAATGCAGCTAAAGAAAGAAAGAAAAAAATGACCACTGGGACTGAACTCTGCAACTCAGCCCTCCCGTTCTGGAGGCAGAAGCACCCCATGGGAGTTGTGCCCACCAGTACAGCACCCCCAGGTCCCACCAAGCGGGCACACGGGGCGTCCCATGCAGGGCAGCACCACACAGTAGAGGATTTCTCCAAGTTTCCAAAATCCACGTACAGAAATCCGCAGCAGGAATAAAATTCCTTAGTTAATGCAACAGGCTGATACAATAAAAATCACCGACAGAAAGATTAGCATTTTCTATTCGGCTTTAGGTGCATGTTCCATTGGCGGTGTTATTATTAAATTTCAAAGAATCACTTTAAAAGGCACTAGAAAAATAAGAAATCGATAGCACAAAAGACGAACAAAACATAGATGGCTATTGAACAAAGTTCCTTACACACGGCTGTGCTGGTCCACCTACAGCACGCTCCTCCAAACCCCGTGACACCAATCCAGCCGGACAGTGCTCAGCCGCACGATGCTCCCAGGCTGCCACAAAATGTCCACTGGGGACTAAGCTGGGGCCATGGCGCTCATTCTCCCATCACTCTGTGCTTAATCTGAGCCCCGGTCTGCCTGACGAAACTGGGAACCGGATGGCACCGCTCCCTGCCCTGCCCCAGTAGCACTGCTGAGCTCTGGGCACTGCACATCTGGCCCCGCACACAGCCCTGGTAGGGCCTTATTGATGAGGTGCGACCTACATCAAGGAGCAGGCAGCCAGCATCACCCACACAGCACAGCTACACGTCTCACCCTTATAAACATTTGCTCTTTAGGGGTGTAATTGTGCTTTAATCCTTCGCATCATCCGATAGAACTCATTACGTGCTTTTTTTTTTTTTCCTTTTAATTAGTAAACACTCTCCAAAAAAAAGCAAAGCCTAGAAAGTTTTTACAGTAAGAAGTGAACTGAAAGCAGTCTTCGAGTAAGCAAATGTTCCCTCTTTGGTGCAAGCTTATCTTAAAAAAAGAAAAAGAGAGCTCCATTGGCACAGCATTCAAAAATGAACTCCATAATTCATGACAATACCAAGAAAAAAGTTGTGCTCCTACTCCAGGAGGACTGGAAAGGGCACTTTTATTTATCTTCCAGACAGACAAAAATAGTAGAACCTGGTCCAGATATACTGTAATTAATGTATCCAAAGGTCAGCAGGCAATGGTATTTGTACAATAGATGGGTGCAGACTACGCTGGTTTTACTACTAATCACCAGGACTGGAAAATGGCATTGTTTTCTCACTAGGTAGGAACTTCAGAAAGTTTCATAAACAAAGAAGAAAGCGTATGCCTTTTCTCCATATACCTGTCCGCTGTTACTGGGAGCCAATTGCATCTTGCCTCCCGAGGTGCAGCATCAGGGACAAAGTGCGGAGCTCCATGCAGCCCGGATCTGCCAAAACCAGCCCCAGACTGCCCCATGGTGTGTGGAGGAACTAAATTAAGCAGGGCAAACACCGACTGGAACGCTGTCAGCTTACGGATGAATGGCCTCATTTTGCACCCCAGCTGAATATCTCCATCAGAATATATTTCTGTTCGGCCTGATACTTTTACTACCAGGTGGCAGTTTGTTTTAACTGAAACTGTATTGAAAATGTAATTTATTTCCACTTTACTTGCACCTAACAAAAAGGGTCGTCAGATTCCCAGCCCGTCGTGTTCAAAAATATTTTGCCATAAACTTTCTCACAATGTTATATTTGGTGCTACCCACAAACCTTTATTAAGGCGATACTGCCAGCACGGCTGCCGCTGAGATCTGAGACGGTTTCTATTAAGATTATTACATTAAAATATTGTCGAGAGTTTATAAGAGACATAAATATTCATATGTATACGCCCTCCCAAACTCAGAAGGAAAGTTCCACATAAAAAGAACAATTTAAATACGTACCCAAAGATGCCTGTTTGTAATTAAAATTTTGGTTTTTCCCTACACGCCTTTGCTAATTTTTTAACTCTTTCGCACTGTAATGTAAAACAGTTTTGTTTCAAAGCGACTGCCTGATAAAGTGCTAAAAGAGGTAATTCACACGAACAGAAAGTAATTAGTCATTGTTTGCACAATGCTTTGAAAATAGAAAACCCTCTGTGTCAGCTGGCATTAAAATATAACATGCCTGAAACGCAGAGATCTAACAGTAGCCACTGCACCTTAGAGGCACTCGGGTCCACACGGGGCTCAGCAATCACAACATGTGAATAACAAAGCTCCCCACACGCAGCACGGTAACAGCGCGCACTGTGCAAGTTCCTACGACTGATGCGCAACACATGATAGAAACATAACCCTGAGATGGAGTCATACAGTAATGCTGAACTCACCCTATCGCTAATAGAGAGGGAAGCACCCCACTCACCAGCGGCATAAATCACACTATGAAGGCATTAAAATAAGCGAGGGTAACCTGGCTGCAGCATGTTTGATGCCCAAGGAAGTCTCAGATCTCAGGAGTTGCTATTTACATTTTTTCCTTTATTAACATTTCTGTGAAATAGAGAAAAAAAACAGCACTCCTTATCACTGAGAGCCCGTTGAGGATCCAACATATATGCTTGGAAGCTGATGCAACTTTGCCCTTTACTTACTTTGTTGTGACTACATACGCGCAAAGTTTCAGAGAGAGAGGAAAGTTCTTATATGAAACAACAACAACAACAGAAAGTGAGGACCGGAGCAAGCAGGGCGGGTTATGGACTGATGTTCTCTGTCTGACTTCTCCTGATCCCATAAAGGCAAAGGAGCCTTCTGCTGCCCAGAGCAGCCCACATACATACAGGCACTGACACCGCTGGCTCTGTGCGCTCCAGGCAGCAGGTACACCTTCTTCAAGAGGAAAGAAGAAAGTCTTCTCTCTTTCTACTTTTTACTCTGTAGAGAAGTGTTCCACTGCTTTGGTCTGACCGCGTTATTAACAAACTTTCATTCAGCAGTTAAAAAAAGAAAAAAAAAAATCTTTCAAAGTGTTGATATCATTTCCAGACAGTCCTGTCAGCATCACAACTTACAGGAAATAGCTGATGTTCTCAAACAAGCCCTCTATTTACTCACAGACCCGGAGCACTTAAAAAAGCTCCTCACCCGGTGAGGTTTTCCTTAATGTCACCAGTGGGATCCGTGCTGCCGGACCCACGAGGGAACCTCGCCGCAGCCCAGAGCTCTGCGCCTTTCATTCCCATTTTGGCCACGTCAGGACCTGGCTCTGCCCGCCGCTCTCCTCCGCTGCCCCTCGCCATGTCTCACTCTGGCAGCCTCTGCTGCGTGCTCAACTTTTCCTAAAACCAACAGGAAAGTAACATGATGCCACCAACATCCCTGGCTGCAGCTGAGGAGCGCCGCCGGGATGGCACTTCGGTGGCTCCTGTACTGAACTCGATTAAATAAAATCGGAGCGTAGGGAATTGCTGCTTGTTCCTGTCAGCCTTTCAAACGCGCTCAGCGGAGGCAGCGCGCTCCGCACCTCCAATAGGCGCAGAACGCTCTGTTTGGGGTAGGAAATACTTTTCCTTTTGCAGCGGGATACACCGAGGCTGTTCTGGCTGCAGCCGCGCTGAGACCCACTGGGATGGCACCGAGATATGTCCCCTTCAGCTCACCCCTATCTCCAAAGTTTACCAAAACATCACTGATTTTAAATATATATTAAAAAAAAGAAAAAAGAAAAAAAAAAAAAGAAAAAAGCCGGGGGGCCCAAAAGTTGCGCGGTGCCTGGAACAAAGCCCCCGGCGTCACCCTGCGTAGCCGCCACTCCGCGCCCACCCCATTCATTGCACCGCGGACAGCACGGGGCAGCTCCAGGCCGGGCCGGCGGGGAGGGCAGCGCCGCGGGCAGAGCTTCGCCTTTAAGAAGGAAAAGTTTTACGTCTCTCCGTGCTCTGATTGAAAAAA
>NW_024962263.1:76622539-76622865 GCF_019238085.1 Lagopus leucura
ACTGCTGCTCATGGTGCTGCCTCCGCGCCCCGCGCGTCGCGCTCCGCACTACGGCTGGGCTGCCGGCAGCGACGCGGGGCCGTGCGGGCGCAGCTCCTCGGTGCAAGGCGTCCTCCGCCGCCGCCCCCCGCGCCGCGCCGCGCTCCCTCCCCTCCCCCCAGAGCGCCCCGGGCCGGGGCACAGCGCTGAGCGGGGAGGGCAGAGCCGGGCAGAGCCGCGCCGTGGGCTGCTCCCCTCCTCCCTGAACTTGACCCTCCCGAGCGCGGCGGGGCCGCCGCTGCTCTGCGCTCGCCCATTCCCGGCCATGGCACATGGCTTTGACCCAC
>NW_024962263.1:76645517-76777724 GCF_019238085.1 Lagopus leucura
AAAAGAAAAGAAAAGAAAAGAAAAGAAAAGAAAAGAAAAGAAAAGAAGAAGAGAAAAGAAAAGAGAAAGAAAAGGAAAGGAAAATAAATCAAGCAAAACTGATGAATGCAAGGGAATTCCAATTTCCAAATGCTAAGGAAGCATATGTGAACAGAGAAAAGAAAAATCAACTTCAATATAAAGGCAGTAGAATGGATTCCTTTTTATTACATTTTAGGTTTTTTTTTTCAGAGATTGTAATTCACTAGAAAATCCAGTTGGCTTTTTTTTCATCACTGCCATTTATAAAACGATATTTACTTGATGAAGATGATCTATGAGATGAAGGCAAGGAAAGTTTCAGAACAAACTATTTCAGATAATGTAGGAACTAGCAGTCCTTGGAGATCTAGAGGGAGAGTATTTGGGCAGAAGTTTCAAAGGCAATCATTGTTGGCCTAATGTTGTTCTTTATGAAAACAGTGGAAAAACTGAGTGCTTTTTTGAAATAATATTCTTTAATGGAAGCAAAGTTAGGCCAAGGAGAAGTGCTTATGGTAATTGAACCTCTTGTGTCAACTACTAGAAAACTTCTTAAGCTTGATGGCACAGTAATAGACTTCTATCCTCATTCCCAAATCTTTTCTTTGTAATAATTGTTATAAATTGTTACTCTTTCTGATTTTTTTTCCTCCTTTGTTCATATGCTCATACTGACACAGTGAAAGGAATACTAGCCAGGTAGTCAAAAGAAGCACAGGATATCGAATGTCCCATTCATTTAGTAACATGGAAAATAATTTAAAATAAAAAACACTGAAGTGAGCACTTCAACATGTATGAAATAATAAATAAAATAAAATAGACTAATTTCCATTGTGATACGTGCTGTTTAGTCACTTTACTGACACTGACCAGCCATAAAGTTATGGCTCACAAGTACAGGAGAGTGAAACATCCCTTTTGCCAGGGCAAAACAGGGCCCACATGCCAGGCACTGCTTCAGGTCCCCAAGCTCACTCGATGATTACTGCACCACACTGCTGTGTACATCTTCAGTATTCTCACAATACCAGTACATAAAAAACATGCACTAGGAGAGATGAACTCTTCCTATTCCCTTTTTGCAAGCAGAAAGAGATGATAATAACTTGCAGAAGTGCTCATAACTATTATTATTTATTATTTGCACTGTGATAGCATCTATGAGCAGGGTCTGTGGCAGAGCTGGAAACAGAACCTAGCTCTTGTGAGCACCAGTCAAGTGCCAAAACCACAAGTCCTTCCTTCCTCCCACACTGCATGTATTTGTAAAGAATTATGCTTTTTTGCAATTTTGTAACTGCTGCAGCTCTGTTAACCCCCACCCCCCACAATATTCTGATCTGTATTGAAATTGCAGTTTAAGGATATTTTCACCGTATGCTTTTCTCTAAGTTGAATAATGCTTTCTCTTTCCAAAAAGCCACGAACGATGAAAAAGAAATTACCATATCACACTTGTACATTCTCAGCACTTACTCATATGCACTTATCCACACAGTCATATGCACGAAGTCACTAAACTTGACATGTAGAAAACACTGATTTTCAGAGTACCTTGCAGTCTGTGACTGATCAAACACAGAAACCATTTAACCTTTCTCAGACACTACAGATACATGTAAGAGGAAGTGAGAAAAAAGGAACTAGCAAAGCTTCAAACAATACAACCAGAGGAAAAAAAGCCTGAATACAGTTTTTTCACCTTCGCAGCAGCAAAATGTGCAACTTTTAACTTTAATTCCTTTGGAAAGCATGGGTTGTCATGACTCCTGCTCACAAAGCTGCAGTGGTGAGAAGGGGCAGGAAAAGGGTTAAGTGAGCCAGGATAGGAGGAGCCCTTCAGACTCTGTTAAAAGATGTAAATAACTTTTGTACTGAATGTGGCTCTGATTAAACAAAGGCATTTATTATTAGCTTTTTTAAAACTGTAAGTCTGAAACATGCACAGCAATTTGCCAAGTAACAATGCCATGTCACTTGTTCCCTATTCTTCGTACTTCCATCCTAATTCCAGCCTTTTCTCTGTCCATGCTATTCTCACTCTTAACTTCGGGCCCTGTACTGATTAATCCAGCAGAGCCCAAACCCATCACTTGGCTTCTAGAGGCAACTGCAACATGAAGACCATGCAACTACTATTAATAATAGTCTGCAGACACTTACCACAGGGCACGGTGCTTATTACGATGAGTAGTCTCATTGAAGTCAATGACACTGCTTTCTTCCAGGAGTAGTTGCAGTGGAGTTAATGGCATTCTTCGTAGTGTAAACACCACACCCTACAAAAGTGTTTCAAATATCAGGACTTTATAAGCTATTCTGGCCAGGTAGTCTGTCTTTATTTGTTCTGCTGAGCATCCCACGTGGTTATGACATGATGTATTACAAATTAGAAGTGCAATAGCTTTGGTTGTAGGGTTTTTTTTTGTTTGTTTTGTTTCTTTGTTTCTATAGCTGTTTTAATAGAAGCATGGCAGCTCTTTTAGAGCTAGTTTCTGAACACTGTTTTCTTTAATTTATCTATGTCCTTTTAAATCTTACGCATGTGGTTCAGTCAGATTGAAACTTGGAAAAATGTAATTGGCTATTGGATATGGTTAAGTGCTTGAAGTATAGAGTTGCTTGTCAGAATTTTTAAATATCTTGCTGCCTTTGGCCTCAGGGAAAAAAAGAGTTTTTCATTCATTAAGAAAAGAAGAAGAAGAAGAAAGAAAGAAACACTTAGGTTTTTTCCTGGTATTTTCCTGCCCTGTGTAGATGTGTATAGCTGTATCTGCAATTATGCACAAAGTGACTTAGTTACTTACTGCTTATCACAATCAGTGTATGGTTCCCCATTTTTGTTCAAGGAAAGCTGAATGCCATTTTCAGTAGACCTGAATTTTCAGTGAAACAGGATGTTTGTTTGGGAAGGACTGCCTTGCACAGATATGAGCAACTTCCTTACAGGTAGGGATTCATGAATAAGCCAACAATTTCTCCTTCCTTCAGCCAGTTTCAGTGGAAATTAAATTAGCTTGTATTCTGTGAGATGATTGCTTAGATGTAGGAAAGCAGGATTTGGCACAGAGAGTTAAGCAGGGTAGGAGAGCTACTATCATGGATTTTCCTACTACAGGAGCTGAAATCAAAATCCCAAAGGGGTGGAAGACATCATGTGTATGTGTCTATGTGTGAGAAGTTCTTCAAACTGTATGCCTGCAACAGAGCATGATAGACATTTAGAAGTATCTTTTTAAGCGTGTTATCTCCTCAAATGCTCCAGTAAGAGCATTTGGGAAAAGGAACATGGCTAAAAGGAAAAGTAAAATGGTGAAGGGAGATAAGATGATGTATTAGTAGGATGGGAAAAGGTGTCCAGTGGATCAGACAAATACAGTGAGTTATTCACGTGACCAACATTTCTTCCATGTTAAAATAGAAAAAAAAAAATCATACATTCCTGAAGGAAGGATTTCTCTTTCTTCAAAAGACAAGAAAAAGCAACTCGTCTCAGGTAGATTCAGTAAGAAAAGAAACCAAATCAAAACAAAACAAAAACCTCCTAAACAAAACCAAACCAAAAAAACCTCAATCCAAACCAAAAAAAAAGATGAACAACAAAGCAAAAGAAAAACTCTTTGTTAGGTTTGAGTAGATGTATTTTCTGCCCTTTCAGGACAGGTGTAACAAACTCTAAGTTTCTGAAAAACAGGAAATGCATGTTTGGTTTACTTTTCTGAAATCTGGGGAGTTCATGATGTTTCTTTAGAACTGTCTGTATAATTCACCTATCAATCATGGTAGGTGGAATTTGCCCCTGTCTGCCCTACACCCAAGCACTTACTCTGCTGCATAAAAAGAGCATCACATCTGTGATTATTTTTTTTTTTTAATTGTTATCTACAATGACTTTGCCCTTCTACAGCTGACTCAGTCTAACACTTTTCTTTCAGTTACCATCTGTAAACCCACAGGCCACACACATCTCCTACCTAGCTGCCAATGATCTTACTATACACATGACGGTGCAGAAATGAGGTGTACTGGCTTTCTCTAAGTACATCAGTACCTTCTTTTTTTTCAACTGTGAAAACAGGAGTCAATCATGGGTATTCACGTGCATACCCAGAGAGACACAGCCCCTCCCCTGTCATTTCTCACCACAGCCACAATCATGCAACATGCTCCCTATCATCCTTCCACCTCTGGTCATACACTGCCTTCAGTAGAAGAGCATCCAGGAGCTCTCTATCAGCTGCACACAAGTTCCAGAGGACCCAGTTAGTTTACTGAGCTGTGCAACTTAACTGTTTGTTTCCTATTTTCCCCAAATCTGAGTTTTCCTGTGTACTGGAGAGACAAGAGATTGTAATTAATGAATCATAGATCATAGAATCATAAAAGTTGGAAAAGACCACTAAGATCATCTAGTCCAACCACCAACCCATTCCCACCATGCCCATTAAATTGTGTCCCTCAGTGCCACATCCCCATATTTCTTGAATACCTCCAAGGAACAGTGACTCTGCCACAACCCTGGGCATTCTGTTCCAATGCCTCACCACTCTTTTGGAGAAAAAACTTCTCAGCACAGTTTGAAACACTGTTTGTTGCTAGTATGTACATTAAACATTCTAAGGAATGAGTCTGTAGTGGTACATTCAACAAACACCACATTTCAAGCTATTGCTGTAGAGGATGTGCAAAAAGCAAAACTTTGCCATCGTGATTGTATTTAT
This sequence comes from Lagopus leucura, assembly GCF_019238085.1. Classification (NCBI taxonomy): domain Eukaryota; kingdom Metazoa; phylum Chordata; class Aves; order Galliformes; family Phasianidae; genus Lagopus; species Lagopus leucura. Next base: position 76,650,263 of record NW_024962263.1, read on the forward strand.
ACCACAAGACTGACTTTAAGTGCTATGGTAATTTGATTACTTGAATTATGATTTGATTTGAGTATTTCCAGTGAAAATAGTTCCAGTAACTTGGTGCTCCTTATAAAAGCACTTCTGGTGTGTATACAAGTGAAACAGCTACTCAGGGTTTTGAGTGGTAAACATCTGTACCAGAAAGCAACTGTCTCTTTTCAGGCATGGTCTGCAAAAAGAATGAAAGGCAAAAGTAACCAAAGCAAACAGGAATTAAATATTTGTAGTGAAGACATGGGGCTCATGCTGTATCACAGACAAATGCACAGATCCACCAGGTAACACAAACAATACCTTCAATGACCCTTTGTGGAGCAGTAATGGCACACCATGCGTAAGATGCCTGAAGATTCATTAAGAACTGGGATGAAAGGACCAGGAAGTCATGCCTCCTCACTGCCCTGAAACTCCGAGTTCAGCGCAGAAGCCCAAACCTTGCCAGTAAACTTATCATCCCCAGCTCTGCAGCTGACAGCCCGTGGAATACTTGATTTGAAAGCTAAGGCTCAAGGTGTGCTCCTGAGCTTCCAGTTTGCTCTGCAGAGAACTGGGTTCAGGTTTAGACATGCTGTCAGCAGGCAGAGGACTGGGCCTGCTTCTGAGGATGCCCAGGAGCTTCTCTTGGCACGTCTGAGTGTTAAGGAACATAAAAGTTCGGAGGCATGTCTAGCCTCTGCGCCAGCTGGAACATACTCTTGTCTCAGCAGCACATTACCTCCACAGCCCACATACACACTGTTTCCAAATCAGTAAAACAATAAATTCCTTTCAATCTCCTGTGGCAACTCTTCCTGAGCCCTTTTATTGAGAAAAGTTGACGAGATGGTGCATTTAATACTTGCTGAGTAGCAAGCCACTGTCACTGATGATGATAGCAGGTAGAGCTATGCAAAAGGAAAGTGTTATGTCAAAAACAAGAAGTACGTCCCAAATTAAAGCAATCCTACTGACGTTTGCTTTTGGGAATGGTGCACACACAAAGGCTGCTGTGCAGCCAGGCAGCATCTTTCTGGCTCCTCAAAGCCGTCTGTTTCCTCCCCGAGGTGATACACAGCGCAGCCAGGCAGCTGAAAAGAAAACAGTGAACACCCAGGGCAAATAAACTCCCAAATTCTATGTTTTTTACCCAATTTATTCTTCCTGTGATGGCAATACTGATCTGACTGAAAGGGACACGCAATATGAAAACAAAACTTTATCTCTGCTGACACTATGAAATTATAGCTACTTGTGTACACAAACCCATTTCTGTGCAGTGAGGAGATAGATAACATGTGCATATAACCTGAGCTACACTTAATGTAGTCTGCACTTCAATTTCAAAAGCATATTTGAAAAATTCAAAACGAATAAATCCAATAGTAGTTTTTTTGTTTGTTTGTTTGTTTGTTTAAGCTGGAAACTCTCCTTGTAATTGTTATGCCCACATAAGACATGAGAAATGGACTCCTCTGTGTGAAGCAGGCCCATCTGATCTGACGGAAAAGGTCCGTCAGCAGAGGGGATGTTACGTTTGCATAGTAGAGAATCATTATATTTTCTGGGCTGTTTTGTCCTTCTGGACAGAGTGCCAAAAATGATAGGTGCAAATAGCAGCCAAAAAAATGCTTGGTTTAAACTGAGATGCTGACTGTGTAGGAGTGCCCACGTGAGCAGGCAGAGGGTTCTTCCCAGTCCCCGTGTCTGAACTGTGGAAAAATCCATCCTTGCTTAAAGGTTATCTTAATGACACACTAATCTCTGTGACTATGTAATTATGACATTTTTGTATCTCCAATAAAATAACGTGTCCTTATTTTCTTCTTTAAAAGGAAAGCATTAATGGGCCCTGACCACAGAAAGCTGCTTTATGAATATGACCCTTTGTCATGGTTAAGGATTGCATCAGGAGCGCAGCACCATATCTGTTGCTTAACTTTAGGTGCAAAAAGGGTTTTAAATTTCAGAGCAAGAGAAAATATCGATGTCTTTGTAGGACACCATTTCTGAAAATAAATACTAGTAGAAAAAACAGAACCAGAGACAGTATCTAACATCCCAAGTGGATTATCACTTGAAAATGTATTTTTTCATACAAATGTACTTATTCCTGTAAAAAACAAAGAACAGAAAACTCCACAGAAACCTGCTTTGTTCAAAAAAGTGTGTAGCTATTGTTTCAATTTCACAAAACAAAAACAATAGGAAGCTACTTAATAATTTATTCAAGATGTGTATGCAGTAAAAAAAGATTAATGATTAGAATGCTTTTCTAAAATCAGATGAATATTTTAAAAAATAGATGCCATAAAGTGTAGTGTAACACACTTGGTAGCATTAATAGAAACCAGTTCCTGCAACTATTTTGCAGGAGGATACGCATTTGTTGTCCTTTGCTTATGACAAACTTGTAGAAGACATTTTCCCACACAGAAACTCAAGCAGCTCCACCTTGGGATCTCTGGGTATCATATTCCCCTCTTGGAAATATTTTGGGGTTTTACAAAGAAAAAAAAAAATAAGGAAAGAAAGGGAAAATATTGTCTGTCTCAATGGACTGAACCTCAAAGGCTTCTTTGACGCAAGTGTTATTTTGATCACGTAAGCATTGTTTCCATTAAAAAAAAAAAAAAAACTAGATTAAAACATGCACGAACAAACTGTCCATTGAACTTTAATGTTTCTTTGTTGCTTTGATGGTTAGCAGATTTCTGCTTCATAGATTGCCTCCTCCCCATACATTCTAAAAGTGAAATGATACATTGTAATTTGAATGATAATTTTGTTTTGATGATTTAATTGATAACAGACAGAGGAATAAAACCCCTGCTTTTCTCTGCCATGCAGATGATATAGCTACATTTCTTAGTAAACATCTGTATATAATTAAGGGAAGTTGCACTAAAACTGTTTCTTCCTTACCTTTACCCTGGGGTTTTCTTGAAGCTCTGCAAGATTATCCTGGTTCAGGGAAGGAGATGTTGCCTCCTGTCATTCAAGGATCCTTTAATTTTAGTGCTTTAGGTGCCAACTAAGAGTTATCTGCCCACATTGTTTTTAATGACGTCAAGACCAATCATAGCACATCCCCTTTTTGTTATCTTTCCAAGAATCTTTGCAATCTCATCAGTTTATCTTAAAAAAGAAACCTTGGTCGCTGCATTTCAGTGCACAAGTGTGTGCATATATTTTTGCAATGCAATGTTGTGTAAAAGATAGCAAAAATATTCAGGACTGCCTCTAACCTGATTACTTTATTGTGCCTCAGTATCATATTTTTTGAGAGTTGCACATCTTTGTATAGGCATGTAAATCAAAAGGAGACCAAGGACTGTTGGAACCTGCTCTGTGTATGTTGTGTATAGGGAGTTATTCATTCGGTTTATCAGCCATAAAAATAATTGCACTGCACTCAGAATTGACTGACATCTTTTATAATTTTTAACACTAAAATATCCTGATAAAAAAGAACCCCACATTAATGACATCTGATTAGTAGAGAATTGCTGCTGTAAATTATAGTGTTCAGAGAATAAAACAGAGTTGAAAGAGTTACAAGTTTATATTAAAAAATATAATTAGGGTTTGACTCTCTTTCTTCCCTATTGCCTTAGCAATACTCTGAGTAGCATGTCTATCCTGAGTCACGAATAAGTGGATGAACATCTGCTATAGTCCAAATTTCCAAATTTCCTTTTCTATTTTAAATGTTGAAAAAAGAACAAATGATCATCAGCATCGGGATTTATGTTCCACACTCAGCTATAATGACCATTTTTACAGAAGAAATAAAAGAGCATTTACACAAGGTGTAAAGAGGAAGATTGGTTGCATGAATACGCAGAATTCCTCCTGATCTGGATCTTCTGTCTTCATCATAAAAAGAGCAGCTACAAGTGAGCTGCACTCTTGTGTCAGCAGGCTTGCCAAACTAAGTTAAAAGATGTTGGATGTCCCACTAGAATAAACAGACTATTTGACTTTATTTGACCTGTGAGAATGTCATTTGAAAATACTAGCCTTTGAGATTCGTGATGCTGCTTCAAAAGTTTTTAAAGCATTTCCCCAGTATCTGAAAGCCAGGATAAATCTCATGACACTTTCTGAGTATGGCATCTCCAGGTCAAAAGCACCAAGGCCAGACAGAGATATCCTGCAAGCATGGGCTCAGACATGCTGGAGGGTACCTTTAAGATCACACGAGACTCTGCATGTCCAGGCATGTCAGGTACATTAATTCCCTACCAAGTGTGCCCAGATAAAATGCCTACAGGTTGATTGAGAAGCCGTCTGTCTGAAAGGCAGCCAAAGGGGAGGATTTCAACAGCAGTGCTGCGCTGCTGCTCAGGGTGCTCTAGTGATTGCCTGAGCCATCATTCTGCACCAGATGTTTTATGTGAATTACTGTGCCACAGTTTCATTATCATTATTTTTATTTTATTTCATACGTTAAATACTTTAGAGGAGAGAAGTAGAGATTTGTGAGAGAACAGTCCACTCATCCATCCTTACCTAAAATTCTCCAATTTGGGCTTCACGTTACTGTGGGGTGATAGAGTTGACCACGTCTTCTCAGGAAAGCATCCCAGATACTAATATGCAAGGAACTGCATTACAGTCACCACTTAACTGCCTTATTCCCTCAGGCCAACCGCATGGTTACTGATGGATGTATTTGCACTGCGCCTGTCGGCATCCATACCTGGCCTATGAATAAACAGAGAACTTCAGTTTCTAGCACTGACAGTCCCTTATTCCTTGTAAATCTCATTTATTTATCACCTCATTAAACTAAAGAAAGTGAACAAAATATAAACAAACCAGGGTTTTAGGGAATCATGAGGGTGGTCTCCTATTGCGCTATAAAGAAAATGCTGCAGAGGAAGATAATCTTCAGATTGTGTACTTGGCAAAACTATTCTGTAGTTTGGTGTACCTTATTACTGTTCCTGAGATTATCAATATAAATTCAGAGAGCAATGACACGTTGAAAAAGGAAACCTTAAAACAAGAACTTCAACTTAAAAAGGTACACTCTCCTTCAGTGAGTGCATGTTTAGTTCAGTATTTCTCTTGGCAAAGTTTAGGCATGTGTCTAGTTAACAAATGTATTCTGCTGTCAGCCCTTTTCAAGAATTATATTTGATGCTGGATGCCAAATAACTTCTTTAACTATTAATAAATAACTCACAGGTATCTTAGATAGTGTGCACTTGAGGAATTATGCTAATACCTTCTGTGATGGAGACAAGGGAAATTCCCCCTCTAAAATTTCCACTTTTGCCGACATGTTCTCTGAGCTGTGCTTTCGAACTGGTTCTTTCTCACTGGAAAGATATGCATCTAAATCTTGTGGAAAGTCTTGTCTCCCAACAATCCGCTTCTTGCTGATGCTGTGAAAATTCCTGATGACTCTAGAGGGGAATAGAAGAAGAATCCATCAATTTTGGAGCCTCGGCTAGCTTCTTATATTTCATTAGCTTCAAGGTAATGAGTCTTAGCAATTTGAAAAGAACGGAATAGTCAGTAGCATGTGAACCAAATTACACTATATATTACATGCTACCTCACTAACAATAAAATATTTTATAGGTAAAAAAGAGCATTAAGTGACACCATGATTGTTCATGTGGCTTGCAAAGAAAAAAAGAACTCTGAGAGAATACTTAGATAAATTATAGCCCAGCTCTTAAGGTGTGTCAGATAGTTGGAATATTATTTTTAGTAGAATGAGATATTTGCCATGTTTATTTGAATCTGATTCCAGCTAGTTCCTTGCAAGAACTGCTTCACTAATGCCACAGAAACTGAAATGGCTGTTATCTCAATCACTTCTCTTAACACTGGTGTAATCTGTCACTACCAGCTGATGATAAAGGGGCATGAAAGTTAGCCCCTTTCACACACCATTTACCTACTACTTTTAGTCAATATTCCAGCAAATGTTTGTGGTAAATTTCTGCCAGAGTAAAACTATGGAAAGAGAATACTTTTAAAGCAAAACTGTCCTGAAAGTGGAAGTTTTGAATGTTTTTTTGGATTGAAAAAAAAAATATATGTTTTGCATGCTCCTTCACTGCCAAATTCGTCTTGGCAATAAAATTAATATCTCACTGAGGAAGAGGGAGGAATATATGAGGAAAGTCAGTGCTAGAAGGAAAAGCCAGGATATTCAGACAAACTTTTTGTCTCTATTTTTGATTTGAAGATATGGTGAATAGAAACTTCATTTCAAGTAACAATTTATATTTTCCTTATGGTTAAAATATTTATTTTACCTTGTGGATTTTCTTCCAAGAGATTTTAGACAGCAGTGTCTGAGCTTGCAGTTTGGGCTCACTCATCTCATGGGAATTTCAGTCCCCAACTCCAGGAACTGCTTTAATCAGGAAAGAGAAAAGTTCTGGCTGAATTAGCCATTCTCTTTCTGGTTTAACATCTTGATGACCCTGCTCCTGAGAATTGTCAACCAGAATGTATTTCATTAGTCTTCTGTAAGAATAATCATATGCACAGGCTTTCATGCACTCCACTTCCTTCTTCTCATTACATTTTGTCCTGTAACATTTGATAATGCTACCCTACTACCCTTATATTTATTTAAACCTTTTCCCTCTGTAAGAAAGTCTCAAATTTTTAATTGTTTAACTAATTGTTTTAATTGTGTTTAATTGATGATGGCTTTTTTACCATGCTGCTATTATTCCCTGTAACATTCAATTGCATATCCTTCATTAACAGATCTAGCCTTTTCTGTAACCCTAGCCTTTGTTTTGTAGCCTTGTACAATGGTTGCAGTAGCTTTTTTTTTTTTTTTGCCAGCACATCCATAGATGTGCTAGACACAGCTCTTTCCCAGTGCTGCTTATTGCTTACCTTTTGCTTTCTTCCTCCCCTCTGTTGTTATTGTCATACACTTACTTAACTCTTCTTAAAATTAAGTCAGTCAATGAGCTTTCTCAAAGATGCATCCCAGTATTCCAACATTAAAAGGCTTTTCTGTCAGCCTTGACTCTTCGGCTGTGTTATGATACTGGTCGTGATTTTCTTTTATCGGAATGTATGATTTCATTCTCAGTTGTGAATGGTAGTGTTAAGTCTAAAAATGGCAATCTCCTTGAATCATTGCTACCACATCTTTCTTTAATAAATGACAGTAATCATCTGACTGGTCAAAAAAGTGCCAAGGCATTTATTTCTGGCCATTGTATGATTGCTGAATGTCCAGAAGAGACCTTGATGTTTATTTGAGTCCAATATTAGGGAGATGGTAAAGAATAATTAGTGGTGTATTTCCATATTTAGATGGCAAACTACAGGGAAAATTAATATCAGTCTGGATGTTCATACTTGCAGTTATTCAACAAAAAATTAATAAAATTAACAGAGAAATATCAATTCTTTTTCCTATGCTAGTCACTAATGAGAGAGGTATCCACAGATCTTCCTTAATGCTGATTTGTGTAAAGATTTTGTGTGATATTTTTTTCCTTCCCTTCTCATTTAAACAAGGTCTGTACCTACCCGTATTTTGTACTTCAAAATAAGAAGTAAAATTGATTGTAACTAGCCCTCTGGTCCACACTGATTCACTAAGTCTCAGGACACAAATGTTCCAAGAATTGGAGAGATTTAGAGATGGGAGGACAAAGTTATTTGTTCAATTTTTTTCCATGAGAAGTTCTTTCAAGATGTTTCTAGACATGTCTAGCAGTATTAACCAGATTTCTAGTCGATATTAGACATGTCTGCTAAAAGAGAAATAATTTGACAACTCAAAGCTTGATGTGTCACATACTGGACTTTCTCAGAAAGGGTGCAGAACAACTGCAACTCAAAGATGGTGTTGAGGACAGCCAACTAATCAATCGACTTAGGAATTAATTTGTCAATTGTTCAATGATTAAGGTTTTCTCTATGTACTGTTTCAATTTAGCTACACTGTGAGTTTTGAAAATGTTGAGGCTGAAGAACCGTCAATCTGTTCTGGCAAACATAGTTTGTTTTGATTTAGATTTTATATCAAATAATTAATCCATGGGTATCCAAACTTTTGGCTTGCCTGTGCCTCATTGATTTAAAAGCAATTTTCTTGGGCCACAAATAAAACATATTATATAGTTAATATATATATGAAATAAAAGTTTGCATTTTATTAAAATATAATTTAAAAAAAAGAGCAACAAAAACATAAAGCCTTGTCTCTTTTTATGATGGTAACTACATCAGTGGAGAAGGAATGAGCTACTGATGTCATCTATCTGGACTTCAGTAAGGCCTTTGTCACGATATCCCACAATATCCTTCTCTCCAAATTGGGAAAATATGGAATTGATAGGTGGACCTGCTCAATGGATGAGGACCTGGTTACAGGATTGTACACAGAGAGTGATGATCAGTGGCTCAGTGTTTGGATGGAAATCAGTGAGGCGTGGTGTGCTGCAGGGGACTAGGCCTCTTTAACATCTTCATCAGTGACATTGACATTGGGATTGAGTGAACCCTCAGGAAGTTTGTGGATGACACCAAGCTGAGAGGTGTTGTTGACATACCTGAGGGATAAGATGCCATCCACAGAGAACTAGACAGGCTTGAGCAGTGGGCCAAGGAGAAACTCTTGAGATCCAACAAATACAAGTGCAAGGTCTTACATCTGGATCATGACAAACTCTGCTATCGGTACAAGCTGGGGGATGTAAGAATACAGCACAGCCCTGCCAAAAAAATGATAAAGTCATAGAATGGCCTGGGTTGAAAAGGACCATAATGATCATCTATTTTCAACCCCCTGCTATGTGCAGGCTCGCCAACCACCAGACCAGGCTGCCCAGACCCACATCCAGCCTGACCTGGAATGCCTCCAGGGATGGAGCATCCAGAACTTCCTTGGGCAACCTGTCCCAGTGTGTCTGAACTTGGGGGTACTGGTGGATGGTAAGCTGAGCATGAGCCAATGTATTAGATCAGTCCAGAAGGACCGGGGAGTCCCCACATCCTACCATGCACTATTTCCTGCATTGCTACCTTTATTCCTTGTGCAAGATAGGATGTTTGGTACTGACTGGATCAGTAATAAATCCTACAAAGTTCTGCTTGAATCCTTCTCTACCTGCCACAACATGGGCTAGTCTGTCCAAATTGTCATAACTTCTAAGGGAACTAGAGTATCAAGTTTGAGGAGACTGCAGGGAGCTGCACAGGACTGCTGATGAGTGCAGATGAACTGAGAAGAATGATGAGAAAAAAACAGTGTCAAATGAAGAATGGAAAATAAAGTTATTCAAAATTGTGAAAATATCAAACTTCTTTCTAAAGCAGCGCTCAGCCAGCTCCTTATGATGTAGGCTTTACTGAACGCTTCGCTGCTGATAAGGTTATATATTTTTTGTGGTTTACTGTTGTCAGATCTGGCATTTCATTGTATCAGACTCAGTTCATGATGTTTTTGCTGACTGCTTTTGGCACTTGCGTAGCTTATGATCCTGCATTGCATGTAGGTGCTAGACATCTGGAGTCTGGTTACTTAAGACAGCCTTATTTTCCTGAGGTAATTTTTCCAATCTGAAAGGCATGAAATAATGAAATGGATTGTACCACAGTGAGAGAAAAGTTATCACACTCACCAGCTGCCATGATAAAGGCTGAATACTCTTTATTTTATTGAGATGTAGGAGAAAGGCTGAATACTCTTCATTTTATTGAGATGTAGGAATGTACAGAGCTGGGAAAAGATGTTCTGAGGATAGTGGAGAATATATAGAAAGTATAGCAAAGGTGTTATTGTTAGTGATAATTATTATATATCATGAAAAGAAGTTTAATGATGATGAGATCAGATACTTCTTTGATGAGATCATTTGCAGTTTAAAAAAAAAGATGTATAAGCCCAAAATTCACTGGAAATATCAGAAATTGAAAGAACACAAATCCCTTATTCAGAGTATCTTTGCAAATAACGCCCATGCTCTTCACTTGTTACCTACTGCCAGAAATATAGTTTTGCTGCTCCTTATTTTTCTGTGACATCTTTTTTGTCCAGTTCTGTTAAGTTTTCTGTTGCTGCTGCTCCACAGAAGATGTACAAGTACAATTAAGTCAGCCTTTAATCCCTGCCTCTGTTGCCATTATTCTCACACATCTTTTATATCATACGGGTTTGTCACTGGGCTGGTTTGCGTTCACTCAAAGACCTTGGGTGGCATTTTTCACAACTGGTCATTTAATGTTTGATTCAATTAGTGTAATTAAAAAGTAACTGTCAGAGCCAGGAACCTGAACAAGCTGATGTGATCTCCCAGCTGTCAGCCTAGCGCTGTAATTTTACGTGCTACGTGATATGATAACAGTGCAACTATTCACATATGACTTCATCAGCTATTCCTGAGGACTGGATGGTCTTTCAAAGGTTATCATGAGAAGAAAAAAAGATATATCTTAATACTCTCATTCCAAACCATCTGTTCTGAATAAGTTTAGTTTTAGCCAAATTTCTGAAAGATACAGCCCTGTGATGGAGATTGATTAACTTCACTGAAATCTGCACAACTTGTCCTCTTGGAGTGATCACTCTTCCTTGCTTAGACAGTCCATGACAGAGTGAGATCTAGGGTAGCTACACAGAGGTTTTATAACTGCTGATGGTAGAGAGGCATTTGCCATACTGAAGTACAGTTGAATGAGGGAAATACAGAAAGTACCAATGACCTTGCTCTAATTATTCATTGTAAGTGTTTCCTAGTTCTGGCTGAATCTCAGCAGTCCAGTCTAGGAAAGATGCTACCCTTGACTTTAGAGACTGGTTCATGGAAGAATGGATATAATTTTCAAGAAATTAGATGAATGTATTTTCATCTGAATTTCATTTTTCTTATCTTGTATGACTGATTAAGCCACTGGTAGTATCAAACATTTTTCTACTTGGGTTTAAACACTTTGTTATAAGTCAATATAAATGCTAGCCATTTCACAATATTTTCAGTTAGTAGAATCAGAATTAGTAGTTTTATTCATGTCGTTCAAATATTGACATTTAAAAAAGACAGTGGGAAAAAAAAGACAAAATATGTATTGTTGCTGCCAAATCTTCTCTAACGTTCTGTTGGCTTTCCCATAGTAATTTCACTTTTCTGAAGACTTCACTATATTCACAATTAGAATTATCTAGCAATCTGCCCCAACAGAATATCCTTAAATACAAAACCGTCTTTTTACTAGACTCTCCTGGAAGTATCTAATCTTCCAGGAGAAATTTTAGCTGTTGTAGTCTGAATGCAATTATATTCCAGAGATGTAGATGATAAACTAATTCATCAAGCAGCCTTCTCCAAATAATAAATAATGGAAGATTATTAGAAGGAATATTAGAAGGAATGATTTCAACCATTTATCATTTGGATTTACATTGAATGATGAAAAAAAGAAGAAAAGATGTCAAAGTAGTTAAGCCTACTACAAATAATGTGGTGATCAGATGAAATCCTCTTTACTTCAGTATCATTTTAATGTAAAAAATTGTTCTTTTGAAGGTAAGCTTCTTGATTTTTTAAGAAAAATAAATGAATTGAAAGGTAGCCAAAAAATGTCACATCATATTGCTCAGTTTCATTAACATGTTCATATTGTATGTGTCACACTATACAACCTTTCGGTAATGAATCTATCATATGATGGAGAAGATTTCTGGACCCCCAGAAAATAAGATAGGTGGGAGCAAACTACTGGACAGTTCATTAAGTTTTGGTCATATGTCTAAGTTATCACCGGAAAAAGGATGGATGAAAGAGTAAATAATAGTTGCACACTGAATTACTCCATGTGAAAAATACCTAATCTGGATCAGAAGGTCATGGAAGAAAGTCTGCTTTCTGAAAGAGGATTGCATTTATGTGAGAGAAACATGTAAAAATAGGTTGAATTAGAATAATATTAGAGAAAGCTGGAAAAACAGTTGGTGAAAATTTTTCCCATTGGAAAATGTCCATTTGTCAAAATGCATTGCCTTTGGAAACCTTCATTGCCAGTCAAGTTTCTTGACAGCTTACTCCTTGAATCCTCACCAATTTGCCTGGAAGACTGCTTTTCATAAATTCTGGATTAAATTCATTAAATTCTGGGTTTTTTTGGTCTCTTGAACTTCTAAGCTCACCTTTCATGAGAACTGAACTGCAGGTTAATAACAGGTAGGTACAGTCTCCAGAATATCTTGAAACTTGAGGAGACTTGAGAACTGTCTCCAACCCCATTTAGTCTAACTAAGAATTCAGCGTGGACAGCCTGAGTCTAGATTCCTGATTTTGTAGAAAAGAGTATTGGTATATTCTCAGAACTGCTATTTCTCACTGCTTCTCAGACCCACAGTGCCATGAGACAAGCTACACATTTATTTCCCCATCTCAGACCTATGGTGATATCAGCTGGTGGATATGAAGGAATATCTCTGAGTGAGCACAGCTGAGACTTCTGAGACTGGGAGAGCTGGAAACAGAATCATAGAATCATAGAATCACAAGGTTGGAAAGGACCTACAAGATCATCTAGTCCTACCATCCTCCCATTACCCTTGCTACCACAAGCCCCTAAACCATATCTCATAGCTCCTCATCCGGACACCTCTTGAACACTGCCAGGGACAGCGACTCCACCACCTCCCTAGGCAGCCATTCCAGTGCCTGACCACTCTCTGAGAGAAATAGTTCTTCCTTATGTCCAACCTAAACCTCCCCTGGTACAACAAGTGGCCATTTCCTCAGGTCCTGTTTGTTGCCTGGGAGAAGAGGCCAATTCCCTCCTCATCACAACCTCCCTTCAAGAAGTTATAGAGTGCAGTGAGGTCTCCTCTGAGCCTCCTCTTCTGCAGACTAAACAATCCCAGCTCCATCAGCTGCTCCTCATAAGACTTGTGCTCCACACTCCTCACCAGTTTCGTTGCCCTTCTCTGGACACGCTCCAGGGCCTCGATGTCTTTTTTGTAGTGAGGGGCCCAAAACTGAACACAGTACTCCAGGTGTGGCTTCACCAGTGCTGAGTACAGGCGGATGATCACCTCCCTGCTCCTGCTGGCGTCTTTATTTCTAATGCAGATGAGGATGCCACTGGCCCTTTTGGCCGCCTGGGCACACTGTCAGCTTATGTTCAGCCAACCATCAACCAACACCCCCTGGTCCCTTTCCTCTTCACAGCATCCAGCCACTCATCATCAACTCATGTTGTGGCCAAAGTGCAGGACCTGGCACTTGGCCTTGTTAGACCTCATCCTATTCATCTCAGCTCAGCAATCCAGCTTATCCAGATCCCTCTGAAGGGCCTCCCTACCTTCAGGCAGATCCACACCACCTCCCAACTTGGTGTCATCTGCAAACTTACTGAGGGTATACCCAGTCCCTTCATCTAGGTCATCAGTAAAGATATTAAACAAGATGGGCCCCAGTACTGATCTGGGGGACACCACATGTATTGGGTCACCAGCTGGACTTAACTCTATTAACCACTACCCCTTAGGCACAGCCCTCTACCCAATTCCTTACCCAAAGAAGGGTATACCTGTCCAGACCATGGGTAGCAAGTTTCCCCAGAAGAATACTGTGAGAGACCGTGTCAAAGGCTTTGCTGAACTCTAGGTAGACTACAACAACAGCCTTTCCTTCATCTACCAGACTGGTCAACCAGTTATAGAAGGAGATGAGGTTGTACAGTGTCTGATGCATGGACTCAGATGTGAATGATCCAAATTGTTTATTACAAGTTTTTACATCAATTATATACCTTCACAAGTTTTCTTTCCTAGCTTTCCCATCCACCCCTACAACTTTCCCATCCACCTTTACATGTCAACAGAGCATTTTACAAAATACTCTTCAACCATTCACACAGGTACTTATCCAATCAGAGCCGTGAGATTTTCTTTCTTCTTCTAGAGGTGTCCTTGGTTCTCATGCTGTTTATTTTGCTCCAGAGCTTCTGCTCTTAACACTTTTTCTTGTATTCCCACAAGGTTGGTCAAGCACGACCTGCCTTTCATGAACCTGTGCTAGATGGTCCTGATCCCCTGGATGCCACGCACATGTCGTGTGATCTCACCCAAGATGATTTGCTTCATAACTTTTCCCAGTACCAAGGTCAGGCTATAGGCCTATAGTTCCCCAGATCCTTTTTGTGGCCCTTCTTGTAGATGGGAGTCACATTGGCAAGCCTCCAAGCCTCTGGGACCTCTCCAGACGACTAGGAGTGCTGATAGATGGTGGAGAGCGGCTCAGCAATCACCCCCGCCAGCTCCCTCAGCACCCTAGGATGGAGACCATCCGGTCTCATGTACTCGTGACAGTTTAGATGGAGGAGGAGCTCTCTAATCGTCTACACCTGAATCACCGGGGGTGTTTTCTGTGTAGCATCCCAGACTTCCAGATCAGTGCCCTGAGGATAACTGATCTGCCTATTAAAGGCAGATGTAAAGAAGGTATTGAAGACCTCAGCCTTCTCCTTATCCTCAGTGGTCACATTCCCCGCTGCATCCAGTAAAGAATGGAAATTCTCCCTGGTTCTTCTCTTACCGTTGATATATTTATAAAAGGATTTCTTATTCTCTTTTACTGCAGTGGCCAATCTGAGTTCAAGTTGGGCTTTTGCCTTCCTAACTTCCTCCCTGCACACCTTAGCAACTTTCTTGTAATCCCCCCAAGTAGCCTGTCCCTTCTTGCAGAGGACATAGACTCTCTTTTTCTTCCTGAGTCTCAACAATAGTTCTCGGCTCATACGCACTGGTCTTCTTCCGCTACAGCTCGCCTTACGGCACTCAGGGACAGCCTGTTCTTGTGCCTTTAAGATTTCCATCTTGAGGAACGTCTAGGCTTCCTGGACCCCTTTACCCTTTAAGGAGCGACTCCCAAGGGACCCATGCTACAAGCATCCTGAACAGGTCAAAATCTGCCCTCTTTAAGTTCAAGATAGCAGTTTTGCTAATCACCCTTCTGACATCTCTAAGAATACAGAATTCTACAATTTCATGGTTGTTCTGTCCAAGACAGTCTCCAACCTTCACGTCTCCCATCAGTCCTTCTCTGTTAGTGAAAAGCACATCTAGCAGGGCACCACCCCTGGTAGGCTCTCCTACCAGCTCTGCAAGGAAGCTATCTTCCACACACTCTAGAAACCTCTTGGACTGCTTCCTCTATGCTGTATTATATTTCCAACATATATCAGGGAAATTGAAGTCTCCCATGAGAACGAGTGCTGGCAATTGTGCGACTTCCGCAAGCTGCTCATAAAATGCCTCATCCTTCTCTTCATCCTGATTAGGCAATCTGTAACAGACACCCACCAAGATGTCTCTCCTACAGGCCTTCCCCCTGATCCTTACCCACAGACACACAACTTTATCATTCCCAACCCCAAGCTCTTCAACATCAGAACAGTCTTTAATATAAAGGGGCCACACCACCACTCTTCCTTCCTCATCTATCCCTTCTGAAGAGGTTGTAGCCATCCCTCATTCTTAAATTTTTTTTGCTGTATCAATTTTTCTTGTAAATAGGAAAACTATCATAATCAATTGTATGAATATATCTAATTGGGATGACTATAAATTTCAATGTTTAAGAAAAATTATAAGATTTCCAATGCTTTCAGTGAGATGCTTGGTTCTTTTCACATGACAGTGGACGCTGGATAACAAACAATAGTAAAAATAGTTATTATTATCAATTTTAAGTTGTAAATTACTTGTGAAATTCAACATCAAGATACTCTCCTTTTTTGCTCTGTTTTCAGTTACAGAAAAGATGAAAATGACAGTTTTCTTCAGACAGAAGAATAGGAAGAAACAAGTGAAAAAACAATATTGTTGGCCTACTGTTAAGCTGTCTGTATCATGACAGTCCTGAAATTCTACCTCATATAATACCTGACAGAAAAGTTACAGAATTGAGTTCAGCTGAAGTATCTTCTTTTGAGCTGTCTGTATCTTAATAGACTTTCTTCTAACAAGGAACATTTATGGATCACATACACATGAGTTCATTAGACTAACAGTTGATTCGTGTAAAGTATCTTTAAAGATACTTATTTCTGGATTATGTTCTGCTGGAATGGAAACATTTATGAATGGACATTCTATGTATGTTTTTTATCTCAATCTATCTTGGTTTGAGGCCACGTCATTCCCACCCCATGCTATCCTGTTTCTTCAAGCTGAGCAGATCTTCTGGTGAAATTGATCCTTCTGAAAATTATATATAATAATAACATATATATACTGTAATATTGTAGTATTATATGCATATATAGAGAAATATGGTATTATATATATTGATTCCTGGATTGATCTTTATTGGGTGCATGAACTTGTTCACTGTGCTGTTGTACAATTCTTGAGCTGGTCCATTTTTAGATGAAGAATCTGGTGAGTATACCTTCAGTTATATATTTTCAGTTCTTGGATGAAGATTTCCATTGCACTCCTACAGATCAGATGTTCTCTCTCCTAGTACTATTGTCAAACCCAGGCAGAACTTGTATTGCAGTCCTGGATTCCAAGCTCAAAGAAACCACTCTATCTTTAGCCAGACTTTTCCAGTTGAATAAACATTTATGTTTTTGTGGAGGAAGGGGAAGAACTGAAAAAATGGACACCAGGGATAAACAAGCAACAATAATAAATATAAACCACTCTTGTCAAAGTGATTTTTGGTTAACTATTGTCTTTTCTATGATGTACACCCTGTTTCATATTTGACTGTCCTCCATTTCTAGCCAGTTGATAATGCAAGATGAATAGCAGGTCATTACCAGAGAACCTCTATTAGCACTGTATATGTTGTATTGAGTGTAGGTCCATGTTCTTTGTTCTGAGAAGAACATCTTAATATTTAACTATGAAAACTCTTATTCTTCATTTGCACCTTTGAGAAATTACTAACATACCTAGCTTACTGTGCCACTAAAATTAAGTATATAGTTGTCTCATTCCCCTCACTGTGTTCTAGTTTATGTCATTCCTATTCAGTACAGTGAAATATTTTAGTTGAATATTATTAAATTCTGTGGTTGAACTTAGGCTTTTCTCTATATTCATTTTGTTTTTATCTTTCTTCTTTCTTTATCAGTTGCCTACTCACCCCATTTTCTCCTGTTATAATTTTTATCTATTGATCAGGTTATGCACAATAAGAACTGTTTTCATTTCCATTTTAAGCCAAGTTGGCTTATTACCAGAACAGTTGTTAACAGTTGTCCTTCTTTACTGATTGTAGCTTTTGGACTTCTAGTAAAATATTCTTAAACTGTTCCTAATCATTCATATTTTTCTGTTTAAATTCTTTCTTTCAAGAGATTTGGCTTTACTTGTTCTCAGCTTTAGAAGATTGACTTCTTTAAAGCTCCAAGTAATTCAGTAGCTACCATAAAAATTCTGAAGCCAAGCCCAATGAAGGATACTGACCTCCCCCTGCATAATTTCCAGAAGAAATACAAAAGGGAGATGATAGACAATCTTGATTAAAATTAATATAAGTGTCTGAGACAGAACCTTTAATTTTTAGAGATCTTAGATTTTTAGATTTTACATCAGAATTCTTGACAAGCATTGAAAATCACTGTATTTTGTAATGTCACAAGCAGTACTGTTGAAATGTAAAGTGCTGGCATTTTGCAGGAACGGACTCTGGAATGGTAGTGCACAAATAGCAAACTCCTTGTTTTCAACCTACTTCAACAGCAAGTGGGAATGAGAGTAACAGTGATAAGCCAAGAAATAGCTGGGAGGATGCAATATTCTTCCTGAGCTCTTTAGGCAGTAAGAATAGATGAGATCCATCAATTCATTTTAGAGCCAATTTGAAGACTTAATTTCTTTATCTAATCTTAATACTTTTGTTTGGATATAAAAGTACATAAGTTAGGGTTTCACTAGTACACCTCTTTGTTGCTGAAAAATAGGAACTCATCTGCATTAAAATTCTAGGGAGGATACTGTCCTTCTGATTTTAAACCAGAGAATGAAGGTATTGCTTTTAGAGAAATAGGTCACATTGTTTCATTTTCATTTATGCAGTCTTAAAATCTGCAGTTGCCAGCTGTGTTGGGTCAAGAAATAATAGAGGTCCAAAAGATTTGGACTGAAAACTTGCTCTGAAAGGAAACAAACTTCAGTTTCTCAGTCTGGTGTGTTACTGTTGCACTGGGGACAAGTCTTCTGCAAAGGATCATTAAATATTTGCTTCAGAGCAAAAAATATCCAGTAATGGAAATCAAAGTAGGAAGTATGCTTTGTCTGCACAAAAGCAAAGTCACTTCTTATTCTTTAATTCCTTGTTTATTTGTTAAGTAATCACTCAGAGAACTGAAAGTTCTCTCTGAAAAAAATAGCTTTTTAAAAATTTCATTAAAAAACCTTGAATTTTATACTGAAAATGTAAACACAAGAAAACCCAGTTTTCTACAGGCATTTCTATAGTGTGTTGTTTGATTGGGATGTTTCTACTTTAAAGAATTCTTGAGATAAATTCAAGGTACTTCTACAAATAATAGGAATACCTGGGAATTCCTACAAGTGGTAGGAATAAGAAAGGTAGTGCTACCATAGTCAAATATTCATAGATTATGAGCTGTGCTATGAATTTTGCTAAAAAAATGAAAGAAAGTTCACCTAGTAGTTTTGACTTTCAGCCTTCTGTATTCTGTATTGAACACTCATGGATAAGAGGCTGGAGAGATCTTTTGGCTCTTTATTCCACATTTAAATATACCACTCTGAATACAGATGTCTTAAAAGCTGAAGCTGCTCCAAGAAGAGGATTTCATATTATTCTGCCCCAAAATATTTCAAAGGGAACAGCTTAAGGACACTTACCTTGGATAGCTTCCTTAGGCTCCAAATTTATCTTGGCTCTGGAAAAGGATTTGAATAGCAAAGCCCATCTTCCATGTACGCAACTAACACTTGGCAGCCTGAAATTGGACTTGTGATTTGTCCCACAGAGGTGAGATGTGAACCCATGTTCTTCTCTTTTGAAACCTTTAGCTGGTGAAAACACTGTGTAGAAGGGCTTACAGATATCCCATCTGATCTTCTTTGAAAGTCTGGTATCATTACTTTTCAATACTTTTTATGGCAAGTTCTCAGAATAAAACTTGTATTCCAGATAACATGAAAGATTTTTCCCAGTGTAAACCTGATATTTCTGTTATTTTTCTTTTCCTTTTCAATTAGAAAACATGAAGCAAATCTAAATTTCTGTTTAAGTCAACTCTGCTGTTCAGCTGAACAACCATACCAGGAAAAAAAAAAAAGTTTATTCAAGTTGTCCTAAGCCTCATGTCTTCTCCAGTTCTTTCTAGATCTCTTGGCAATAGCCTTTATTTCGTACAATATTTCTTATTTTCAGTACATCAGAGTTTTGAGGATAAATAGAACTTTAAAATTCTTTATGTTGTAAAACTTTATATGGAACAGCCAACTGCAACTACAACAATATGCTACAGAGTTATTGATGATGCTGGAAAAAAATGTAATTTGACTTACATCTGCTTCTTACAGCTTTTCAAAAAAATGATATTAGCAGATCAATTACGAGTTTCATTTCCATTCAGATAGTATGATATGCATACATACTTTATATCTCCTTTTCCCTCTAGCCACTGTTTTCCTGTTTTCATCCTGCCTAGCTGTCTTCAGGAAAACGTTTTTTTTTTTTTTTCAAGAAAATTTTGCCAAATTCTCCATGGCAATCTGTTGCAAACTAATCTTTAGTTGGCTCTGAGCACTGATAAAGCTAAATTGTTAAAGTCCTGCTTATACATAATGTCACCATAGTGTGAACTGCTTCAGGATGGAGACCAAACCCCATGATCTTTCCATGTTGCAGATCAAATGGACATATTTTACAGCAACAAAGTGAGTCAAATTTCTTGGAGCTGTTCTGAAGTCTCAGTTCCATCCCATTCAATTTTCAGCTGCCTCCACTTGTTTAGCTTCTTATCAGTTTACTTATATCACAAGGATAAGACACTCCTTTAGCCAAGTTAATTATACTGTCTTCATCCCATGCAATCACGAGCAGGTCTGGTTATTTTAATCATCTTCACACCCACTTTCCTATACACATTTTGGTTCCACGGTAGCCATTCTAAAATGCGTGAGCTGGACTCTTGCCTAGAAGTAAGCCGATCCCTGCATTACCCTGAAATGTTCTCATTGCATTTACTTCTAATTGGGTAATGCACTGTACTGTTTTTATACGACATTTCGTTCCTTGCTATCAAACATTCCATGCTTTTTTCATGACATGATTTATAAGACTTCCTTGTCACCCACATTCCTGCCAATTCTCCCAGAGATTCATCTCTAGATTGTTCTGTTTCTTCCAAAGTCTCACCCTCATACTGCTGCTAATTGAATATTTGCATACCCTGTTCCTTCCGTCTGGAGCTCCCAACCCTTTTAAGTCACTGACTGTCCCTTGCCAAACACTTTTAAAAGTCAGGCTGAAATTTTCCACTTTGAATATTGCTTCTTGTGTTCATATGTAATCTCTTTCAAAATGTACAGAGCTGAGAAATGTTTCCACATTCAAATGATCAGAAGTGAAAGATAATATCAGCGTTCTGGGCCAAATCAGATACACACTGATCTATGAAAGTGTCATTTCATTGTAGAATTATACAGCAGTGACAACTGGTTGATGGTTAAATCACATACACTAACAAAAATCAGGATGCTCTGCTATAAACAAATCCAGGGGTTCCTCCATGTTGCTGAATGAGCACAGAGCTGTTGCACGTGTACGTGTAACAAATGTGCAAAAAAATGGATCTGAAATGGGTCTGTCCAATAGCTTAAGTTGTTGGAAGCTGGAAATATGCAATTTAGCAGCAGAAAAAACAGTTCACTCTTGTAATATCCACAAGTTCAAAAAGTGAATATTTCAATTCATCTAAGTGCAACATGCTCAGCAACACGTTAATAGGCAATACTAGTGAGATCAAGGACACAGCTTCATATTCTCTCACTCCTCTTTTTTGTTATGTTTCCAACTATTTATGTTCATCTTTAAGTAGGCCTGCTTCTTGCCACTTTTACCAATTCTGAATTCTACCTATTTGTGCCAATTTATGCATGACATTATCAGCTAACTTCAGAAGGATTTATTAACACGTCTGTGAAGTCTTTAGGAGGGATACCCACAGAAAAAGTTGAACAGTATTGCATATCTATCGAATTAGGGAAGCAAGCCACAGCACTGTAAGTATGTTTTCAGATTGATCTTTGTAATAAATCTCTACTAGCCTCTCTGCTATTTTGACTTTCTGGTTTAGAGCTTACCAGTGTTGTATTGGAAAAATGTTATATTTCTGACAGATTTAAAGAATAAAAAGTATTTATATTCTGAATATGATAAAATAGTAGGGATGTTATCAAATGATTTTTGTCTTCAGAATATGCTGTATCCTGTGACTTTCTTGGGTTGATCTCACTTTACCTGAACTATATCTTAAAAAGACAATGTCTTTTTCTGTCTGGTATTGAAGGCATCAATATAAAAACAAAGTAAGCCTCTCAGATTTTTTCTCAGTGGGGAAAACTTTTATTGCTTCCTATAGCTAGACAGAACCTTTGGGCTACAATTGCTGTTAAGCTTCTTATCACATTCAATTAATTTAATATCATTAAACCAGCAATTACCATTTCTTTTAATGCCTGATTAAAATAGCTGAGTGTTTGTACTACTGCCAAGAATATCCAAAGTTATCACAAGCTCCAGAAGTTTATAAGATACCATTATTATTCTCTCAGAGGACACTCTCTGAGAGACCAATACTGAAATTAAGTGCCAAATATTTTCCCTTTCCCTGGCACTTACCTCTTTGTGAAACATCTGGTTCTGGGCACTGTCATGAGCAAAATATTTGAAGGTGAGTCTTATACAAGTTCCATTGATGGAGAAAGTTTGCTGCGTATCTGAGGTGTTATTTTTGCTCTACGATTTAACTTAAGAAAATTAAAAAGTTAAAGGTAGATGTTCTAAGAAGTTGCTGTGTTTACACTGTAAATAATTTGTATCGATACATTCTTATGAAGAGGAATTAGTTATGCATAGTGTTTTTCAGCATCAAAAGGAAGAGTTGGCTGAAATGCATTTTAAACGTGTAGCAAAGCATTAGCTGTGCAGCAGGGCAGGGTTTAGCTTTGCATTATCTGAGATTTCATTGTTGGTGAATGCCCCCTCTAATTATCACAGAGGAGCAAAAAAATTCAAGTTATGTTTATGGGGCTGAATTTCCTGTCACACTGGCATCTGTCAGAAATAACACTTGTAAGTAACATGAGTTACACTAACATTAACAGAATATTAACATTTGCTCCCTAATGTAGAGTTTAAGAAAATGAAAATGGATTTTGAGTGCACATATTTACTAAGAACAGGTTATTGAAGAGATACAACAGTGAACACTAATGTGTGCTGCTACTGCAACTGTAGTTTAGCTTATGTTTTTTTTTTTTTCTCCTTCAGAAGTTTATTTTACCTTCTGAAGCATCTTCCTTTGATTTTTCATTCTGCTTGAGGAGAGGTTTATGCCCTCCAACATTTCTCAAGAGACAGACGTGCCCAGAAACCACTCAGAAATACAACCACCTGCCAGTCCTGCAGGCAAGCACCAATGCAGCAGCAGCTGGCTGCGTACTCTCTCAAGGAATTTGAGGGGAAAAAAATCAGGTTGGTATCTAGATGCTGGAGTCGGAGTCAGGAAAGGAGAATGTAAATGCTGTAGACATGCAAATATTGAAGGAAAAGCTTTTTTTTACTTTCCTTTTTTTAGAAGGCAGATAATACACACTGTATTTGCACAATTATTACCCTATTTTCTCTGTTGGTTGTATCTCTTGTATGACTTCAGAAGAGTGAAGTAGGTCTTAGGTTATGAGTTCAGTTCTTAGTACTGGATTTGAAAAAATAATGCCTTAGACAAATAAGTGCAAGTTCAGACGAATACAGTTTATTCCGATGTGTTCAGTTCAGCCTTTCTGCTACATGACTGTGCACAATATACATTCCTGTGCAGAACAAGCTGTTGCTACTGCAAAGACCTCCAGGGCCATTGCTATGGTTCAGGACCAGAATATCTTCCAGGAACTACAGTAGTCAATCTGGTCTTATATTGTGCATATGTTGTGGAACTTTTCCTTCACATACACATTCATCTTTATACTTTATAATATAGAACGGAATGAAAAAGAAAATAATGTTTATCTCAGAGTTTTAAAGTAAAATTCTTTATTAGCAACCTCATGGAGATCCTAGTGGAATGAGTTTGTTTGGCTGGAGCACAAATTAGGTGTCCAGTACTAGATAATTCAATATTGAAGTGATAAATAAATGCAATATATAATAACAACTGGTCTATATTCTCAAAAGCTACTGAGCACACACAACAAAATTTTCTGTTGTAGTCACATCAGGTTTCATTCCTGCTCTGTCTTTAAGTTTTTTACATGATTTTAAATGGCTGCTCCAAAGTCAGATCTTTGAAAAAGACATATGACAGGCAGAGAATAAATATTTTACATGGAATAATTACTTATTGCCTGAAGTCTTTGGCATGTTATCTAGCAGGAAAAAAAAAAAAAAGCACATTTTAATAAATGCCAACCACACCTACAAAAGATAAGTACCATCACAAATCATACTCACTTATTCCAAGATTATCATTTGATAACCAGTCCAAATTGCTGTTGAGATAATAGCACCTCTTTTGATGTTACTGGCAAAGTGCAGGTAAAAATATTTCTGTTTGGCTTTCACCATTACTGCTAAGATTTTACAAAACCTAACAACAAAACAAGAGCCAATGCATAAGAGAAAGAATACTTTCTCATAGTAAGGTAAGTTAGATAACTTTAGCATACCTTAGAAACAATTGCTACCTATTAGAAATAAGCAACTAAGTGGAAAGCATATAAATATATGTCTTATTTAATGGGTACACTTTGGAAACATTCAGTACAATCTATTTTAGTTTTAGACTAATTTTCACAGAGGAGTTTGGAAAAGTACTTGAACCAAATACAATAAGTTCTCCTAACAATGGGAGAAACCAAATAGCTTTTGTTGGAAAAGGCACGAACTAGTTGTATTGTTGTAACAGCCTTCTCTCCCTGACAGCTCAGGTCCACATCCATTCAAAGGCTGCCTTCATAGCATCCCAGAAAACTTTAATCAATGTCAGGTTTACACCAGCACAGAGCAGAATCTCTGGTTTATCAGTTTAAAACAATGGGATCCTTTATTCAGGGAGACTGTGACTCACTGCCTTGTTTGTCCTAGCTAATGAGAACTAACAGCACTGTCTGTAATGGATGTGCTATGGATATTACTGTGGGAACGTGCCTGCAGGAAGTGATCCAACTATCTGCAACTGTGTAGTTAAAGATGATTGTTATTAAAATAATTTTGGGAACTCGTGTACAAGATGTACTTGAATTGCACCATGAATACGTTAACGATTGTTCTAACTTATCATAGCTGTTCTGCACGTATGTTCAACATGCAGCTTGTTGGCATTTTAATGTTGTGCATGTGTGTGGGGAGAGGGGTGTGAGTAGACCTCATCTGCTGACTCATTTTGATAGATGGATTGGGCTTTATCATCTCTGAATCAGAAAGAAACACAGAGTGGTTCTCCAACATGAAATAGCTTGGGGGGAGAGACTGAAAATCCTTCATCCTTGCAACAAATCAGCCCAATGAATGGATCAATTGAAATGATTGGAAGCTTCCTAGGATTTTAGACAGGGTTTGTAACACCGTAAAATCAGACAAAGTAGGAGATCAAAATCTTTTCAGGACTCTTCTTGTTTGCACGATTGCTGTGTGAGAAATTGGCATTGACAACTCATCTCCCAGTAGTCAGTGTTTGCCTGTCGGAAGTTAGCTGCTATTTAGCCCTGATATAGAACATCTCATTCTCTCAGGGACCTAGCGGTAAAGAGTCTTTCCTTCTGGTGGAGTCTGGAACATCTACAAGCCATAAGAGCTAGGGACAGGAATCCCTGTGACTGTGGGGAAATAGAGAGAGAAAGAATTAATCAGCTTTCTGGGCTGGAGGATTTCGGAATCTTTTGTTTTTTCTCTTTTGTGAAGGATTCTGGCTATGTCTGACAAAGCTCTTGGAGAGAAAGACTGAGGACTACTGAGCAATTTACACATGGTTTGTCAGAAAAAGGAGAGGAGAAGAGTGAATGTGTGACTTTTTCTTTCCCTCCTAAGGAGGCTGAGATCCACAGCAGAACATGTAGACTCAACCGTTTGCTGCAGGAGTACAGTGTTCACTAAACCAGAACAACTTGACAATGTCCCCTTACAGCTGTAGAGTTGTGAAAGAAACTATTTACACAAGGTAACAACAGCAACAGATATTTGGACACCACTATCATTGTAATAATTTCTAATATATTTTTTATAGAAGGGCTGTAATCCTGATGGTGTGGCTTACTGCTTTTTCCAAAGCAAATAACCACTGAGTGGATTACAAAAGCAGCGTGTGCTTGTGACTGAGAAATGATGAAATTGTTCTGAAAAGGCCAGGAGTAGGAAGAATTGCATAGGAAAAAGAGTGATCAAGTAGAGCTAAAAAAGTTAGCAAATCTGCTTTTCAATTATTCAGAATGCTGAACACATATTCTGTGAAGTCTGTATGTTCTTATGAATACGGTGTAATTTCACATCTAGGTCAAACACTTGCTGTTGGTTATCATGACTAGTGGAGACCTGACCTGAACCTTGTCCCTCCTATAGCTCCAAGCTACTGAGAAAAGTTTTTAAAGATGTAAGAACTTTCCTTGGGTTTCAGGTAAGGACTGCTATGTAGAAACACAATTGCAATGAACTAGATGGCAGAGGCTCCTACGGCAGAAGTTCAGTGCTGCAAGTATCAATACAGGCTGGGACATGATCTGCTAGAGAGGAGCTCTGTAAAGAAGGACATGGGGGTCCTGGTAGATGACAGGTTGGTTGATGAGCCAGCAGTGTGCCCTGGTGGCCAAGAGGGCCAATGGGATCCTGGGGTGCATTAAAAGGAGTGTGGCCAGCAGGTCAAGGGAGGTGATCCTCCCCTCTGCCGTAGTCAGAATTAGGCCTCATCTGGAGTACTGTGTCCAGTTCTAGGCTCCCCAGTATAAAAAAGAAAGGAATCTCCTGGAGAGAGCCCAGTGGATGGCCACAAAGATGATATAGGGCCTGGAGCATCTTCCCTATAAGGAAAGGTTGAGAGAACTGGGTCTGTTCAGCCTTGAGAAAATAAGACTCAGAGGTGATCTTATGAATGTTTATAAATGTCTTAAGTGTGGGAGTAAAGGAAACATGGCCAACTTCTTTTCAGCAGTCTGTGGGATCAGGACAAGGGGAAATGGCCATAACCTGGAGCATAGGAAGTTCTGCACTAATATGCAAAGGAAATTCTTCACAGTGGGGGTGATGGAGCACTAAACAGACTGCCCAGGAAGGTTGTGGATTCACCTTCTCTGGAGATATTCAAGATTCTATCCAGCCCTGTCACATCCGCCTTGTTACTTAGGATGTATTAACACTCATGCACTAAAGCTGTTAGATTTTCCCAGTCTACTAGGCACAAAAGTTTTAATCATGCCCTAATCTGTGCTTTACTTCATCATCATTGGGCACTGCTTATACATGAAGCACTTTCAGAAGCTATTTCTTCTTCCATACTTTCATATGCCATAAAGTTCAAGAATGTGGCAGGATTAAGAGTACTAAAATTACTAGAAAGTTACTAATAATACTAAAATAGTATTAATCACAGAATCACAGAATCACCCGGGTTGGAAGGGACCTCAAGGATCATGTAGTTCCAACCCCCCTGCCTGGCAGGGCCACCAAACATACACATTTAGATCAGGTTGCCCAGGACCCCGTCCAACCTGGCCTTAAACACATCCAAGGACGGGGCATCCACAACCTTCCTGGGCAGCCCGTTTCAGGGCCTAACCTCTCTCCTAGTAAAGAACTTCCCCCTAACATCCAACCTAAAAACAATATAGAACTAAAATAGTAGCAAAATACTAAAACAAATAGATAATATTACAGATAATGTAGCTCAGATAATAAAAAGGGGACCTTATACAGAATGAAGATGCAATCAGCTGTTAAGGATTTGTAACCAGTATTAGTGAAACACTAAAAGCAGAATAAACTCTGCCTTCATGTTTTCCTCTGTATTATTATCCTGGGAAATCTAATGGATTTGAGGTAGGAGTATTTTCTATTTAACTTCACACAATACAGGCATGAGATAGGTAGTCCTAGTACTACCTAGTTTGACACTCAACTAAGGTGGTAACAGACAGTGCCTGTCACTCTCTACTTCCCTTAGCATGTAATGTACACATTATGCTGCTTAGAAATATACTGAGATGCACACCTTCTGTATGCACCTGGGCTGATGAGAAGAAGTGTTTTGACTTGTTTTTGGAAAGCATATTGTTGTGTATTAGTAGAGTTAATAAGAAACTCTCTTATCCTTCTCCCTTTTGAAAAGTTAATTTCCCCTGCATATTTCAAAGCCTCAGTGTAGGGACACATGGATCTTGCACAGAGCCAGAGATGACCAGCTCTTAAAAGGGGAATAAGGTCAAAGTTGTGCTTTGTGTATCTGTTTTCTAATAAAAGTTTATCATGAAAGGGATATAGAAAATGAAGATTCCCAAATAATTTGAACAAGTCTTTGTGTTCTGCTGATAATTTCATGTTATGTTATATTTTACCTCAGAAAATATTTGCCAAAACATTGCTGGGCAAGCATGCTGTTAAATAAATGTGCCGTGTTTCTGTTTATTAAATAGTCTGCCTTTCCCAGTGGTGTTTTTTTTTATTACAAAATTAACTAATCATTGCTGTCTTCTGTTTTTGGTATCAAGAAGCATTCAAACTGAACTGACAGCCTAGGACTGTTTGCTGCTCTCCTAGGAGATTCTGAGCAGTCATTTGCAGTGCTTCTAGATTTGTTTTATAGTGCTAACACAGCTGTGAATTTGATATTCAAATATTCAATTTGAAATTATATTTAAATTAAGATTATTCTCTTCCAGTTCACCTCTAGTAAGAAGTACCTGAGCCTCTTGATTCAATCACCTCAGTAAGTCAGATTGCCTGGAGCTCATGATCAAACTGCCTTAATTCCTTTTTTAAAAGGTCATGTAAACATGTGTACTTAGTGAATTAGATGCAAATTCAATTCCCTATTCACAAAGCTTCCTAGTTAAGTTCCTTACCTATTTCTCACATGCAAACTGGAGTCTGACAGCAGAATACTGACTTATGAACTGGGTCAAAGACACGATCAGACAAAATTAAAAAAACTGTCAGTAGCACTGTAGAGCCTATTGATAGAGGGAATTCAAGCTACATTTATTTCTAAATGTTGTTCATTCTATAAGCTGAATAACTTTCATTTTAACAGGGTAGTCCCATGATTCTATTTTTAAAACAATTGCATGTGTTGAAGAACAACAAAAAGAGATCTAAGTACCAATGTCTGGATTTGACCAAAGCAGTTACTGTAACCAAGCACTGACCAAATTATCTTCTTATTAACAAGTTGTGCTAAAACAAACAACAACAATTGAAAATCGTGAATATCAGTTTTAAATTCATCTCCATCAAGGACTGAATGAATCACACTGAACACCATTTCAGTAGTAACAGCAAAAAATTTTTGTTACTGAGTTCAGGAACAAGAATTTCTATTCTAATTTTCCTACTTCTGCAGATAAAATTGTTGTATTTGCCATCTTCTTTTAATGCCTCATATTAAGAGCTTTTACTCTAATTCAGTGCTGCACAGCATAGTTCTTTTCTTCTGACTTTAGCCTGAAATGAAAAAATGAAAATCAGCACAAACACTGAGTCTATGCCTGAGATCTACGCCTAGTTTCTGGAAACAGCAGGTCTGAAATAATAATGAAATTACCATGCAGAATTGGTCGGTTGTGCCAGACTCAAAGTCTGAAGACAGTAAGTCATAGAAAGTCACAGGGTTTCTGTAATAATTAGATCTTACAGGCAATGAAATTTGAACTTTGAATTTTTTTTGCCTCTAGGTTTTCAATCATCAGGGTGTTCATTTTCAAGAGTTTTCTAAGACCAGGTGGTCAAAAAAACATGCTCCAATTATGTATAAATCTTGGAGAAAACAACCAGCCAACCAAGTAAACAAACAAACAAACAACAAAGCAAGAAGTTGCCCACAGCTGTTGTCTTGCTCAGTAAGCCACCAGATACAAGAAAATCTGTGGTATTGTCTAAAAAATGGTCAGAGCATTTTTCTAAAGTACTTTGATGCTTATCACAGGCAATACATTCTCTAGGCATTCCATCATACAGATAATTCTGGCTGTGGAAAGATCCACAGTTCTTATTAGGCCTCAGGACTCCCCGTATTATATCAAGACACAGCATTGTTGGAAAGGAGAAGAGAATTTTCTTTGTATGATATTATTTGATAAATGCCATAACAGGTAATAATAATGAGGAAATGATAGACAGCAACATATTTCTAATGAAAGAGTCAGATAAAGAACTGTATACATGTAGATTCATCATCCTTTTCATTAAACCACTCCCTCAAGACTCTCCTGGTGTGTTACCAGTGCTAAGACATCCAGCTACCTAATTGGCTCAGCATGAGATGAACTTTCATCCACAAGTTCATGTACTTCTGTGCTTCCCTGCTCTTCTTGCCTCCTGCTGTGGGCTTCCCGTGCTCCTGCCCCTAGAACCAGACCTGAGCATCAGCCACGTATCACCCCCGAAGGCTCGTGTCTTGGCATCTGTATTTTCTCTGCTCAGAAAGAAATGAATGGCAATATTGGTCAACAGATTTCTTAAAACAAAAGAAACAAAACGTAACAAAACAAATTAGAAAATACTAACTAGCAGTAGAAATAAAGGATTAAAGGGAATTAAAAACAACTATTAGCCAATACAAAAATTTAGTTTTGCCTTTTCTGCTGAAACAAAATACTTCAAACCTTGAAACCTTTATAATTCTCACCTAAGAAATTTAAAAGAATGAGCCAAAACTCCAGTGGTCTCTGGGCCACAGCAGTTAATTTTCTTTGTGAATGTTGGAGGAGGGTTATTTCAAAGAATTGATGACTTGCCAAAGTAATTGTGGCATTTAGAAAAAATGGACGAGGAAACGATAGATTGGTTATCCTGATACTAATCTGAGAAAAAAAAAAAAGAAAAGCCAGACAAATTCAGCACTCTATCAAAAAGGAATTACATGTTAAAAATAAAGCTCTATCATTCAACACAACGTCACAGAAAGTACTTCTTGTCAAATTATCCTCTTGAGGGTTTTATTTTTTTCTTTTACAAGATTATAGGTCTTGTTGATAAAGGTAGCTGTGTTGTTATAGTATAATTAAATTTCTCCAAGGCATTTGAAATACTACCACATGACATCGTGTTTTAAAATCCTACATTATATGTAATTAATAAAACACACATTACACGATTTAAAAGCTACTTGACTGATAGCTCTCAAAATGTATGCATTAATGGAAAAGCATTAATTAGCTGTGCCATTACTAACAAGACACTGCAAGACCCTACATCCTAAACCATTTTAAACTCTTTTTTAACACAACCTGAACACCTGACATAGTTTTCAGGGGGGACACAAAATTGATACTGTGGCAATTAACAAAAAGTTGAGCGTTATGGAGTGCCCTGACTCACCTGGGCGGGTGTCTTGAATTCGGGGAAGCAGTTTGAATGCACTCAAATTTTGTGAATGGGGAATGAAAAAGGCCAGCCTATGGCCAAATGCAAAAGGACCCATTCATCTTTGGGTATGTGAATGGCTAGACAGATTCAGCAGAAGCAGCAGAGAGACCTCATCCTGTACAAAAGGAAGGCCCTGTGGCAAAACTCAAACGGTCTCACAGGTCTGATAATCTTGGTCTGATTAATTCAGTGTTTTCTTGTTCAAATGGGATTTGGTAGTCCTCAAGGAAAAAAAGACTGGAATTGGTGAAAGCACACAGGAACATGCTGCAAATAGGTATGTAGCAATCCTATCAATAGCTATTTGCACTGCGGCAGTGAAAGTCATGATGGTATCATGTCTCTTTTTCTTTGTATACCAGGAAGAATTTCATAATAGAATATTATTTTAAAATGCTAAAGTATTTGTTCAACAGCCAATACTGAATAAAAGAACCAGAAGTCAGAACCAGGCCCAGAAGTTTTTACAGTAGTTTCAATTAGTTCATAAGTCAATTAGTGCATTATTCTCCATTAAAATAACTCCTCGGATTATTTTTTTTTAATCTGAACTTGAACATAATTTTAGGAACAACCAGTACATTTCTAATGGTCCAAATTAATCCAAAATCCTTAGTGCAAGGGGGCATAATATTTGGATTTTAAAAATCCATGTGAGACTAGAATTTTTTGGTTAGAGTCCAATACTAATTAAAACTAAACAGAATCCAACAGACCTTTGATAATTACATCAAAAGTTCACATTCATTTGATGTGGATTGTCTATATTTCATTGTTACTCTCTTAAAGGATTATTTATGTACAAAGCGTTAGAAAAGAATTAATATTTAAAAAGTAAAACTATAAGGGTAAACACTGATTCAGCATATGTTTTCATTTATTAAATGTTCACTTTATTCTGCTCAAAACCATCACTTGAGACAATATTTTTTTGCATAAAGAATGATCTACAAAGATTCTTAGTAAAATATATTTCTAGTGGAACAAGAAGTTTAGCTTGTTTACTGCGGACTTGATTCAACAGCATTTGCTTAACAAGCTGGGCATTATGGAACCACATCAGTCATATTTTTTGTTCCAGATTTGCCATTGGTTTACTAAGCAAAACTCCACCAGAGGAAAAATCTGATTTCAGAAAAGATCACAAACACCAGCCTAAGCAATCTGAGATGCTGTATTGAAAGTTGTCTGGAAATTCGGCATATTTTATGCAACTAAGTGCTAAGTGCTTTCTCACAGCTGAGTACATGGAAAGCACAGCAGTATTATAAAAGGGAGAGATTACCAATGATGTCTAGACATGGAAAAAATATGACCTCAGTTAGAACACTCTGAAATTTACTTTTCCTTTTTAGAGAGTGATATACAGTATTTCATCATTTCAGGATACAGGGCAGCAAGAACTGATGAGTAGTTCAGGAAAAATCCCCTGACTATAATCTGGGAAAACCTGAAAAGAAGAAGAAACGATTTGGAAGAAAACCGTATTGGCTTAGGAAAACAGAGAGCAGAGTGCAGCTCCTTCTCATTTCCATCATGAAAACACTGTTGAGTGTGTTTTAAAAATATTGGTGTTAAAAGATAAACAACAAAAATACCCACCAACATTCAGATTCCAGGAAACATTTAAATGGCAGATAGTTGTGTAATGTTATTGCAGTCTCAGTGTACGCAACTAACAGAGAACATTTTCCTCAAGCTTTCTCACTATCTGGGTAACAATTGACTTTTCACTTAATCTTCAGTCTAGGGCCCCGTTCCTCATTTCTTACATATTTCAATCTCTTACTACATACAATTATTTTATTTATTCTTTTAAATGATTCTCTTCAAAATTATGCTATCTAATTTCACAGACATGAAGTAGACTATTATCATTGGGCTGGTTGGAAGGCTAAAGATGATACTGAAAGGCATGTCTAATGAAAAACATGCAGATACCTCATTTCCATATAAGAATCATCATAGAATGGTCTGGGTTGAAAAGGACCTCAAAGATCATCTAGTTTCAACCCTCCTTCTATGTGCAGGGTCATCAGCCTCTAGATCAGACTGCCCAGAGCCACATCCAGCCTGGCCTTGGATGCCTCCAGGGATGAGGCATCCACAACTTCTCTGGGCAAGCTGTTCCAGTGCATCACCACCCTCTGAGTGAAAACCTTTCTCCTAATATCTAACCTAAAGTTCCCCTGTCTCAGTTTAAAACCATTCCCCCTTGTTCTATCACTGTCAACCCATGTACTCAGTCATCCCCCTCCTGTTCATACATTCCCTTCAAGTACTAGAATGAAAAAATAATTTGCCAAGAATTTTAGCCTATTGTATTTCTGAAAGAAAAGCAGTACATTTACTTTGTTGATCACCTAGCACACCTGTAACTTACTGCAACTTTATTTGTTATATGGCTCCCATCAGCTCTGTTTGCTGATCTTCCTGTATGCTGAATTCATGTTAATGCAAAATGAGTAGCCCAAGCTGTGTTTTCGGCAATGAGGGATGTAAAATTACTGACTGATCATCATAGCAAAATCTGATGAATGCAAATCAGCAGCACAGAAAAGCTCTACAGTCATCCACTGAAATTAACCCAGGTGCACAGAGTAGCCTGTCTGCAGAGGCTTAAGCTGGCCCTTGGACAGCTTAGCTTTCTAGAGGAAACAATGATCTTCTGCTACTGTAGATTTTCTCCCAGTATCTGATATACACAGGTATCTTTGCGCTGTACACTTTTTATATATCCAGAGAGGCAAAAGCTGTAGTAGAACTTGTCTTCTTGGGGTAGCCATCAATTTTTTTTATTCTACAGTGTTTTTTGTTTCGATCAAGAACCTTGAGCTTATGCAGTGAATAGGGAAAGAGGTCTATGGAACTTTTGTTTACAATACAGTGCTATTCATTACGCCATCCTGATTCCCAAACTCGGACCCTCCTGTGTTATGAGTGAGGTAAGGACATTGTGCAGGAAAAGAAAATGAAAATGCAGGAAAAGAAATTGGTGTGTACAGGTAATTAAAACCTTCATCACAATGCTTACACAAAGGGCTGGTGGAGGCAAGAATCCAGACTAATGCTCTTTTAATGTGTTATCTTCAAATGTAGTGCCTGGAGGGGTTATGCATGTCTGTGTAAATAAAAGAAAAGCCAGAAATTCCAATGGACAGTACTGAACTCCATGGAACAGCAAAAGGCAAAAAGGGTAAGTTTGTTTCCTTGACACATGATCACTGGAAACAGCTGTGGATCCTGGGGGAAGCTTATCAGAGGAGTTCTCTGCTGTAGATTGTAGGACTACAGAGGAGTTCTCTAGTGGTGGTGAAGGACTATTAAAAGGAGCCTGCTTGGTGCTGGTGACGTTCTTGCTACAAGCCAAAGATGACTTTTCAGAGGCTTACAATGTGTTTGATAAGATTCTCACAAGAATAATGTTAAGCACCTCTTTAGCACTGAGGCCAAGCTTTTCTCAATCAGCAGCCAAACTTTGAAGCTGCCAGCCCTTAACGGAGTAACTGGCAGTTTATGCACTTGTATAATCAGCAAGACAATATACTCTCTCAATTGTATTCCTGAAGATGGCTGAATTTTTCCTGGGAAAAAAAAAATCATGTTCATGTCAGACATTTGAAATGAAAAACTCCACCCTAAAAGCTACAAAGCCTGCTGAAATCAAGTAGCTCATAATTAGAATGATTGTCATTCAACATAGCAAAATAATCTTATTAGGAAGACAGTTCACTGACACCTTGTATTCTTAGTGCAAGCAACAATTTTGATGTTAATCTGGTCAGGAATATTTCTTAGCTCAGCACAGTAACACTAGCTACTATACATCTATGGAAAAAAAAATTATCTGTTTCCTCTTAGTGTGTGCTGAAGATCTGTGGCTCTGACATTTTCATTGCGTATGGTTTTGTGTAGAGAGGTTCACAATTATTTTGCAGTCTAAATTTCATCTCAATGTATAGAGAACTTTTCAGGAATCAGGTAAGAATTTTCAAAAGTCAGGAGAACCATTGACTATTCTCTTGTAATGGGAAATACTTGGAAATTAACTATTGAAAAACTTTTTCATGCAAATTTATGTATCTCACTTACTTGTCTCTATGAAAAAAAAGACTGATGAGAACAACATGTAGGGAAAATACAGTTCCCAATAAAACACAGATGAAGGCAGATGTTAATGTTTTTCCCAAAAAGTATAGTTATCTTTAATGTGAATGTGATTTCAAAATTTATAATTCTGAGGGTTAAGTCTTAACATGGTTTTCCTTCTTATACTCACAAATAACTGTTGCACACTTTGAAGAGTATATTATTTGATAACACTATCAGATTAACAGGTAAATTAATACATGTAGATGTTGACATACCACATTTGCACCCATAATTACTTGCAGATGTGTACTATAGGTACAAAAATGGCCATACTTCAATGCTACTCCTTAAGTCTATACAATATTCTAGTGTAAAAAAAGTATTTTAAAATGTTTTTGTAAATACTAGATTTCTGACACTAACTCAGACAGATGATTTTTGAAATTTCATCTTGAAAGCATGTTTTGTGTTGTTACTTTTCGATGTACACAAGAATTGTGTTTCCTTTCAAATTAACACAGCTCAGCATTTGACTTTTAACTACAGAAAGGTTAATTTGAGATTTCCTCCTGCTCTTAGAGGTTTTTCTCTCCTACTTTGCCCCCCATTGGAGCTCTTCAACTTTTCTGTCTCATCAAGGAATATTCTTTCTTCTGCAAAGTGCAAAGCAAGAACAAGCAAACGAATGATGTCTGGGTACATTATTATGTCTCTTAGAATTAGTGAGAAAAGGTACAGAAGAGGCTAATTTATTTCACAAAACTAAGAAACCCAGGAATCAGGAGAGAAACAGAGAGTTAAAAAATCTCCTGGCAAATTAGAATCAAATAAAAGGTGCATGGCAGAACTGAGAAGATAACAGAGTAATAATGGTGATTCTGCTTATAACAGCTGCAATACTTTCACAGTAGTGGTGAGCCATATTAAACAGCAAGGCAACAATAATTTTATGGCCCCATGCAGTGGCAAATTGACATTCCCAATTATAAATACACACCCTTATTTATACAACAGTTGTTTATTGTATCTCTAACAGATCTCTGTTGTTAGAGTCATGTAATTGTTTACGCTGAAGAGGTGAGATGCCTAAAAGCCTTCATCAGGCCTCCAAAAATTTGTCAGCTTTCAGTGTGGTGCTCTCTTTCCTGGAAACGTCAGCAGAAACCTCAGGATTTCCTCACAAAAGCCCACAGTGGCTTCTTGTGGCTGCCAGGTAAGGTGGCTTTAAGGTAAAACTTGTCAAGGTGATGATAGAAGCGTTAAAATTCATAGCAAAGGTTTGAATGAGAAGAGTCAGGGGACATTCCAGGCCAAATGCAGAGATGTGATCTCCAGATTTGGCTCTACTGACATGTTCCATGGAGGCTGCAGCCACTTACAAGCCTGCCTGCTCTTTCCCTTCAATGGGGCTGTGTTAGCCGTAAGTCCTCAAATGGTGGATGAAGGAAAAAAAAATCTGGTGGTAAGTCAGCGAATTTTTTGAATCATAGAATATTTTGAGTTGGAAGGGATCCTTGAAGGTCATCTAGTCAAACTCCCAAGTCTTAAATGTCTATCAGATTATCTAGCCACTTGGGCCCTGATAAATGTGGAAAGTTATTAAAATGCTACTGGAATTGGATGCAATTCAACAGATGACACCAAAGAACACTGGTGTCATTATTCCTCTTTCTCCTTCCCTTCACCAGACTGAAATGGCTGAGAGCCTGATTCCTTTCTGCAGTAGGTAAAATATAAAGACAGGGGCAAATTTGGCAATGGATGAACACGCAATCATGACTTGAAATGCTTTGGCATGATGCCAGTACTTATTATAAGAGACATAGCTTCAGGTCAGAAGATTTTCTTCTATTGTACAGGTTCACAAGACTGTAGAGGTGCAGCAGAAGAAACACATGGAGGAATTAATCTCCATTTTTTACCTGCCAATCAAAATTAGAGTAGCATCCATGAACAACAGGTGAGTTTCCTGGCTGCAATACATAAGCCAAGGTTAGAATCAAGATAAGAATTTGTTTTTAAAATACAGTGTTCTAAGAAAAAATTAAAGCCCATTAGACCCTGGATCTTGCCTATCGTAGTCTCTAAAATTTTTACACAGAAGGCAGATGAGATTTTATTGCCCACTGACTCCAACAAATAGAAGGGAGACAAAAACTTTCAATGAAATGAAAAACGAAATGATTTACCCCTAAGTGGAAAGATAAAAGAAAGAAAAAATGAAGTGTAAATGTCAGGTGTTAGTCATATTGCTTACCACACTGTTTAAGTTGTTCAGATATTTTGGTGATAAAGTTGGTAAAGGAATCTACATAGAACAAGGGTGGACTTGTCCATGGAATTTTGGTGTTTCTCCATTCAACCTTCTCAACATGCAATCCACTTGCACCTTCCACTATTACAATTAGTTATTTCATTGGTATGTCATGAGATTAATAAACACTTATAAATTATTTTGTGTTCCTCAGAAAGAGGGAGGATTTTGAGATACACCCATTAGTGAGGAAATCAAACACTATAGAGATAAAAAGAACAATTCTAAACAGAATTCTAAAAATCGTTCTAAAAGATCAACATTTCGAAATGGAACACAAATCACAGAATCATAGAACCATAGAATCATTAGAGTTGGAAGAGACCTCTAAAGGTCATCTAGTCCAACTCCCCTGAAATGAATAGGGTCATCCACAGCTAGATCCAGTTGTCTGGTTTCTCAGAGTCTAGTACCCTCACCTCGAATGTCTCCAGGGATGGACCATCTACCACATCTCTGGATAACCTGATATTCAAGGATAATCAGTCTTTGACAAAAAAAAAAAAAAAAAAAAAAAAATTGGAACTCCACATTCACTATGTGAGAAATTGAAGAGATAAAGGAGAAAATAAAGAAGAAAGCTAATGAAAAACACTTTCTATGCCAGGATCTTTTTGTGGAAGAATGGTAATCAGAAAGTAATGTAAAACTGGAACCTAATTGAAAAGAATTGAAAAGGTTAGGAGTTAAGATATAGAAAAGTTGGTTATAGAAAAAGAACTGGAATTAGACAGATATGAATTGATTCCATTTAAGATAAAATGATAAAAGCAGGTCTTCAAATAAGACCTGCATTATGCTTTAAAGCATTATGATTTAAAAATAAAATTGTTGATGAACTAATGGAACTGTTTAATAAAGTCTGTCAAGATGAGAATCGTGAGGGAGATTTGGTCAAAGAAGAAGTCTGTAATTTCAAAATTAAAAGTATTAAAACTTACAGAACATTGTAATTCAAACTACGGAAGCACTTGAAAAAACTCTTAGATGACCTACAAGAGCAATGTCCTCGAGAAGATGGGCATCACTGTATTGGAAATAATTATGAGAGATATAAGAAAGGGATTTAGCTGGAAAAAATCTATGAATCAAGAAGTGAAAGATTTAAGTTAAAGCTGACCACAACACTGAACTGAAGGCTATTTCCTTTTTGAGCCATGTAAGTTAGAAGCAAAAGGCACGAAGAAACAAGTAGGATGGCTTTGCAGTGAGGATAAAACAAAGATTAAAGATAATCTAGGTGTGGCCAAAAAAAGAAACAAGCTTTGCCTCAGGTTTCAAAAAGGACCATTATTTTGAATTAGGAGGAAAATCAGAATGGCTAATGGCAACTTTCAGTTCCACACCCTTGTTATCACTACTATAGTGGAAAGGGAAATCACGGGGTTTAACATACTTAAATCAGAGGGATTAGGTGGTCTCCTTTGCAGGATTTAGAAGGAGTATTTTTAAACACACCTTGCAAGTCAGTTTGGTATGACTGTAGATCACCAAATGCTGTACCTACGGAGGAGAACATAATCAGGCATCTTATAACTCTGTATGTTGCTTTAGGACAAAATTTGAAGGAGAAGGTATTTAAAGACAGTTTAATAGAATGTGAAACAATAGTGATTTAATTAAACATAGTCCTCCTAGACAGATTTTCTAGAGAAAAGAAATGCACCAGATTTCACGTATCAAGACTTTGGGAAATGGTGCCAGCTGAGAAGCTTGTCACTTAAAATGAAAGAAAGGAATGAAGAATATGTGAATTGAATATGAAACTGTCAGTCAGTATTAGAAGAGGAGCTGGATTTGATTTATTGGTAGAGTTCTTTAAAGATCAGTCTTACAAACAGGCAGTGACTAATAATAACCTGATACCTGTTTTTTAATGAGCAAGCAATTTGCTAAACCTCTCAAATTTATACTTTTATCAGTAGAGGACATCTAGGGTATCATATGAAAGATCTGGCTCTTCTTTTGGTGTAAAACTATAACAGCTCATTATAGAAAGTTCTGCTGAACTGTATAGAATATCTAGACACAGGATTATATGAGTTGTGGGTAGAATGGAGAGTTAGGAAAGGCTTCTCCAGTCCATAGTGGTATGAGAATTATTTCTTGAAGAGGCCGTGTAGTATCAGATCTTGCAATACTTCAAATGTCTCGTTAAGCATGTTCAAGAATGAATACATGAATTCAAACTAAAACAGTTACAAAGAAGAGGTACTAAAAGATCAAGCTAGAGAGAGCATGGAGGCAGAAAGAGGACAGACGGGTTAGCAATAATAACACTGAAACTTGGAGTTAAATGTCATGAGGTATA
Organism: Lagopus leucura; assembly: GCF_019238085.1. NCBI lineage: Eukaryota > Metazoa > Chordata > Aves > Galliformes > Phasianidae > Lagopus > Lagopus leucura. Next base: position 76,689,789 of record NW_024962263.1, read on the forward strand.
GATTCTTCACCCTAGTGGTATAGATGAGAGTTAATACAATGAGAATTAATTTGATAAGAATAAATTTTCTCTGGAACTTAACAAATAGTTCTGAATTGTAAAGAAAAGAAAACTACTAAGCCTATGTTTTTGTTACTGTTGTTTTTTGTTTGTTTTTTAACAAGAACTGGAGTGTTCTTGAATCTATAAACAAAATACAGTAAATTCTATGACATGGTACCAATCAAAGTAATGACTGGTCTCCATAATCCTAGCTACCTCTGTGTTCATGATTAAGCAGGAGTGCTATAATGTTATTATTTAATACAAAACGTTAGAACATTATAATTCATAAGCCAGAAGGCCTAGTATCACCTAATCTTAATTCAAGAATTACTCATTTCTTGTTGATATATCTTTTTACGGAAAACTCATTAGCACTTTTGTGTCTTACCACAATTACGTCTGCTGCCATACAAACACTGTGACTTTCTTTTATTTATCTTACTAGAAGAGTGGCTTGAATCTCCCTCAGGAACTTTTTATGTGGTTTTTAATAATGAATGATTTCTAAGACCTTGAAACATAAATTTTACATTCTTGTCTAAAAATCACTGGATTTATGTGGAAATTTTACAGGTTGGAACTCCCTAAATGTAAACTGTCAGGAAGAGGGTGCTGGAATCTATCCAGATTTTCCAGAAAACTAAATGATTTCTTGCAAAAACAAAAACCCAACACCGCTCTTATGACTCCCTTCCATAAATGCATTCACATGTCAGTCACCTTTCACCTGCTCTCCTCTTGATCCAACCTGCTTCATCCCCATACTGCCTGATACTTTCCATCACCAGATGCATCTCCAGTCTTATTTTTCCCAGAGGCAGTTAATGACATCTGCTCATCACTCTCCTGCCGAGTCTCTTTGCAAATTCTTTGCACCTTAGAATTTTGTAGGAGGGTCAGGGATTTATTGCTTCTAACAGAACTTGTTATAAACGTGTGACTGATATTTTGGTTAAATAGTATCATATTAACATGATGTAAGATGTTATTCTGTGAACGTCTGTGTCCCAAAGCTTGGTGGGGACACAGATGGACTTGTTCAAGTCCCGAGCAAGGATTGTGAAATCCTTTGTCTGAAGGACACAGATGAACAAGTCCAGGCAAGTCCTGGGCAAAGGTTGTGAGATCCTTTTTCTGGGGGACGCAGATGAGCAAGGCCAGGGGCAACGAGAGCGAGATGAGCTGCAGCTAAATAGCTGTGAAGTGCTCCTTTGTGTGGACCTATCTCAGGATGATGGCCATCTCAGGGGGCTCCATAATCCTAGCTACCTCTGTGTTCATGATTAAGCATGAGTGCTATAATGTTATTATTTAATACGAAACATTAGAACATTATAATTCATAAGCCAGAATTCAAACTTTATGTTCCTTGAAATTCATGTCAATAGACTTTACCTATCTCTAGAATTATATGTCCTATATTTCATGGTTTAAATGAATTATGCCAAAATTTCAGTCTTCTCTGTCCTTACCTACTCAGATTCCTTTCAGTATCTTCCATCTTTTATCTTCTGTCCTTTCCTATAGTGTTGCAAACACATTAAAATAGTAGATGATAGCAACTACAATTATCAGAAAAAAAATTATGGTATTTCCTCAAAAGTTGTAACAGTAAGGAAAGATTTGTTATCAATCCAAAAGAAAATCAAAGCCAAATCAAACAACAACAACAAAACACACACACACACACAAAAAAAAACCCAACAAAATCAAACTAGGGAGTTTTCACAAAGTACAAATGTTAATTCTTAATTTACTCTCTGTTGAATAGTCCTTATTTCTTTATGGATGAAGAATCCTCCTTGGATAGAATACTTACAAACAAAATATATAGTATTATCTAAATAACAGTAAGATCAACAGTCAGTGATATGGTGTGCACGTAATCGGGTGTCTTCCATTTTGGAGCTGTACCTGAATATTCTTTTTGCAGCATTTTGATCCTTCTTTTTTCCAAATAATTCTTAGGGAAATATACATGAATGCTTATCAGATTTAGAGGTCAATCCCACATTATGAGCATCTTCCAAAAGTCTGTCTTCTTATTCTGGTATATTTGCTAACAACACGTTAAAAGTATGCCAGTACATTATCATCACACATGAGCAAAGTGTCTGTTCCTAAAAGGAAACAGGTACAAAAACACCCTCCCGTGGATGTCACCTGTACCTTCACAGCTCCATCACTTGTAGAGCGCAGTGACTTTGGTAACAGGCTAGCCCATCAGAAGTGAAGGCAATGTTCCTTGGGAAAACAAAACAAACAAGAAGGAATTGTTTTTTGTCTTTACTGTTGTCTCTTTCTTTTCTGCTGTATGGTCTTTATATTTCCTGTTCTGTTTCTTTATCTTCTCTCTTAAGTGGCCTGTCTCTTAGAAGGACAGTAAGAAACTATCGTTGAAATGAGACTAAGTAAACGGAATGGTTTGTCAGTTGGGTAATGTGGGGATCAAGTGTTGTTTCTGCATTAGAATTGTATAATATTATTTTTATTTTATGATCTCCGCTATCATAGTTCTTTCTGGGAGTCCTACTTAACTTGGGGAAGATCTCTGATAAGTTTACATCACTTACCGTATAGACGAACCTTCCCAGGAACGCACACTCTGTATATAGGTGTATATATGTATATTTTGTCATACACACTGCAAGAATATCCTGCACGAGAGCAAACCAGAGAACAAGTCATGGCATGCCCGAGGAAGCGCCTGACATTGGGAAGGCCTGACATCATCCCCCAGTGCTCTTTGTTTAACGATAATGACTTTAAAGAAAATCACCATATCAGTAGGACAAGGAGAGCACCGAGACATCTTGGAAACAACAGGATGACTACTGACTGGCACCAGATAACAAATAAATTAACAAGTAAATAGCAAATGTAAACCTTCTGATAAGACTGTGAACCTGGAGTACCCAGCCATTGGGGAAACAGGGGAGGGGGGGAGGCAAGGGGGAGAAAACAGGGTATAAAGGCTGTCATGTTGTGTCCATAGGCGCGCTCCTACTTGGAGCGCCTAATATTGGGACGCCCGCCATTGCAATCGCGAATAAATTCTGCTTTTATCAGAGATACCATCCTGACAAAAATTACTTGGATTATTTCCAACAGTAATGATTAAAAAAAAAAAAAAGAAGATCTTTTTGATATAGCTGGAAGCACAGTTATAACATCTGTTGTTGTCAGATGTGATTTTTTGACTTTGAAAAAGCACTGCTTATGGATCTTCTCAAATCTTTTTGCTTAGTAAAACAAACTGTAATCACTGAGGAACAATAATGATTAATCTGTGACTTAACCAGTAATATTTACCCATTTTTGCAAAATAATCTTGGCTGCACAAAAGCTCCATGGATGTGAAAATGAATACGCTAAAGTCAGGATGTCTGTCTGTGGTCTAAATTCAGATCCATTCTTAGGAATTCTATAGGGTCACAACTGGTGAGCATGCATCTTTCATCAGCTGCAGAATGAGGAAAGAGTACTCTAAAGGATTACTAGTTTTATGCGCTGTTTTAAAAGAACAATTATCAGTACGTGTGAATCAGTAATCCAGTGGTGTTTTAGAGGCAATCTGTTTTGTGATATTTATTCATTTGTTCCATCTCCTGCCTAAGCAGCTTAGGGAATTTTCAGGGGAAAAAAAACCACCAAACAACAACAACAACAACAACAAAAAAAAAACACCCACAAACCTATGAAAAGTGCATAGTTAAACACTCAGTCACGAAACACTGAAGTAAAGGTTTAAACAACCCAAATAAAACTTAATATGTATTCTTGGTATCTGGATGAGGTCCAAATCTGAGGCAATATATTTCATTTTACCATACATTAGTGGAATTCTAGTTTAAAGGAATGATGACTTTAAGAAATAGCTTTTATTTTATTTTTCTTCAATTATTACTTCTTAACAGAATGATCTCCAACTAATAAACATCGTGGAAAATGATTCTATGGAGATATTTAGAAGCAACTAACATACTATTAAAAAAAAAAAAAAAGAAAAAAAAAGTGTGCATTAGAGAAGCTTGCTGTGTAATGATGAAATGCCCATTTCCACCCCATTTCCAAGAAGAGGCATTCTGGTTTACTAAACTATGTAGTTTAAATCTTTTCCACAAAAAAACATCATAGGAAGCTAAAGACAGATGGCATTTTTCTGTCAAAAGCTGGATGGGTTTGGTGATTGTAGAAGATTCACAAGTAAGTGTTTGCTAATCTCCTGTTGCCCTCAAATCAGCCCTCATGGTCTCACCGTACATCAGAGGAAATGCAGAGGAAATGGTTATTCTGCCCAGCCCAGGCTGCTGCTGAATAGCTCAGAAAGGTGTCAAAAGCCAGCACGAACTTTGATGGCCTAATGTGCCCCGAGAGGCCATGGATCATTTCTGCTGCATAAGGCATCCACTGCTACAGTTTTGCTTTACGGTCTAAGTCCAGGAGCAAACTAAATCATCTGAACATAATTCAGGCATTGATGTATGAAGCTTGCCCATGGGTTGAGAATCAGTGAGGAGACTCCCCTATTCTCTATCCAAATTCCCTTTAAATCACCTACACGATGAGCAAGAATCACAACAGGCAGTTAAGATGCTTTAAAAAACTTGGATTTCCCATTAAATACAACAATTGTGCATGCATAGACATATAAATACGTATATCTGTGCAAACTCAGAGGAAAGTTGACACATCCGGTTACTTTCTGTAAAAGAATCATTCAGTTTTATGTGCAGACACCTCTGCTTTAAATCATCAAGCTAGCAGCAGACCCACTTGCCTTGTCTAAAATCCCTCAGCCCACAGCTTCCAAATATAATAATAATTGCTGATGCTTTTAGTACAGAATTACTTCATTAATCTCAGCTACTAACCCCATATATGAACGCATTATAACTCAGTTCTGGGATTCATTAATTGACCGAGTTAATTTGATCCCTAATAGACTGCAATTATGGATGTGTAAAATAGCTTAAAAAAAAAAAATGTTGCAAACACACATTCCACGAACAATAGGTGCATAAACCTTTAGCAAAGCTTGTCCCTAAGATTTATCCTTTTATCTTTTAAAAGCCTTTAGAAAGTCTGTACTGAAAAGGAGGTAAGGAAGGAGTGGGAAATATGTGAAAAACAAGGAAAGCAGATAACCTTTGATGCCAAGTTAATTTCATTTACCCACGTGACTTAATCTAATTCAAAAACTACGCTGATATCTGTCAGGAAAGCATATGTAGCAAAACAGGCTGGAATTAGGGAAAGAAAAAAATGGCAATTCTTAGAAATGCACAAAAAGATCCACTTTCAGCTCATTTTGCATGCCAAGATGCACTTTCATGTATGACAGCTTTTCTGCATGTCAAGCAGAATACCTGTTAGGAGGGGAAAATCTTCCATTTTGGAATAGAGCAGATATCCTTAGTGTACTCAACACCCATGAAAAAAACGATGTTTGAGAAGGTGAACTGCTGAATATGTAAGTGTTTTAATACAGCATTTCATTTGAAATCTTTCTTCAACATTTAGACAGATTGAGTTTTAGGGAGGAAGTGACTGTGCAGTCAGTGCCTGGACTGCTTTTCTGTCAGAGGAAATAAGTGAAACTAAAATGAAGTGATAATATACTGTAGGAAATTTAAGAGAAAAGAAAAGCAGAGGAAAAATGGCAATCTGGGACCATACAGCTGATCCCCAAAATAGACACAATGACCAGTGCCAAACTAGCTGCCAAAAACAGTAGATTGTAAAATTACCTAATACCTATGTCATGTTTACTTTATATTTACGTTGGGGAATGGGCTCTCCAACAGACAAAATACTTGACAGCATTTTTGCCCACTGTCACTATCATTACCCACCATCTGCTCTGCCAAATTTCCTTTTTGTTCTTTTTTGTGCATTAATCAGTGCAGTAGCAAGTAACCACCTTAATGACTGCAGCATATTGCTCCTGGATTAGCAGCAGATATTGTACTGCTCCTGGCTTATGGACAGGACTGTAAGTAGGAGACCTGGCAGGGGGTTCCATTTAAAATCCTTTCCCCTTTGCAAAAAGAAACACAGTAACTAGGAAAGTTTTGTCCCAACTCACTAGCAGGGATGTGATCTATAGTTTGGTTACAAAGAATAAAAAGTACCTCCTCCTGTGAGATTCAGTGCAGTACCCGCCAGCTACCTTGAGATGGCTGAATTCTGACAAGATGACTCAGTGTGATGGGTAGCCTGAAATACTGGCAGGGAGCTCTGCTTAGTTTGCTCAAAACCACAGATAGAGAAACCGCAGCTTTGAGAAAAGGGCAGCTTTTGAAAGGGACACGTGTTTACTGACTGGACCTTATGGGTTAATACAGTGACCCACAAGCACAAGAAGGCCTTTTATGTCTGTGTAGTGGGTAGATGTAGCATTGGGTAATCCAAGGCTGGCACATCTTTACTTATTCTTTGCTTTGAGGCCTTCCAAAGCAAGTTCTCCAAAACTTATCTCAGTGCTCCTTTTTTTTATGTGCTGAGCAGACTTTTTGTTGATGAGCTTAGTCAAGTACAGAGAAAGTAAGAAGGGCTGTTTTTTTCTTGTTAAAAAAAGAAAAAAGAAAAACAGCAAAGAAACCCCCACAAAACAGAACATCCTTTTAAAAAACTTGCAACCAAGTCGTGGGGGCATGGGGAGAAACTAAAGAAATGGGGAAAAAGGAAAAAAAAATGACAAAGAAGAAGAGCCAAAGGAAATTTGGACTGGAAAGCTTCCTCAGGAGTATTACAGTATAAGGAAACAGAGCAGAGATATATATGGAGGTATATAAATTTTAAATATATTATGGAAAGTTTCCTACTAAAAACATTCAAAAACAATTACTCCTGATCCATGAAGAGAGGAAAAATGAAGTGATCTTAAGCTTCAGGATCTTAAGATGGAGCCCTGCCAGGCTGCTTCAACACAGGCAGCTTCAATGCAGCCGAGACAGGCTGCGGGTTAAAAGGCTTAGGAGCCTTTCTTTTCCCACCAAATGCAATGGCAAACTTCATTTGGACTTTGAAACAGAGATGAAGCGAGTGTTACATGTAGTGATGAGGGTCAGCAGAAGTTAGCAATAGTGTGAGAGCTTTGTGAATGTGCCATGGCCAGCCTGGCAGTCAGATGTAGGGCGTTCTCGAGTGACTGTCCCGGGGGCTGACCTGACCAGTGGGGATGAGATCTGTGGTGGGAAGGAGAGACAAGTGCTGGACTATCAGTGTCACCTTGCTGAAGCTTGGAACTGTGACCTGAGCATATCAGCACATAGAGGAAAGAGGAACTGTAGAATGGTTTGGGTTGGAGGGGACTTAAACGATCGTCCAATTCCAACCCCCATGGTAGGAGCAGGGCTGCCACCCACCAGCTCAGGCTGCCCATAGCCCCACACAACCTGGCCTTGAGCACCTTCAGGGATGGGCTACCCACAGCTTCTCTAGGAAAAATCTGTTCCAGGGCCTCACCTGGTAAAAAATTCCTGATTCCTAATCTAAGAAATGACTGCCAGTCTTTTGCTGCAGTGCTAATAAATTCAGATTTGTAAAGCGCCACATATTTATTTGCTGCAGGATAATTCCAAACACATGCCCATCTCTTCAACAAGTCCTGTGGCTTAGCTGCAAGTGTTAATCAAGTTTTTTTAATGTACAGTTGTTGTAATCACGTGAGAATCATGCTGTGTGCCAGCCTGTAATGTCTGCAGAACGTCAGGTATTCCTCTTCTGATTAAATCACATATTGTAAACTGTTACAGAATTAACATCCAAAGCTGTTCTTCTCCATTCAGCAGTTCTTGGGGAGCGTTTCAGGGTGGGCTGCTTTTTTTTTTTTTTTTTTTTTTTGGTTTCTTTACTCAGTTCTTTTTCTCCTCATTACCACTGACAGGAAAACAGACACTAGTACATTCTCTCTCTTGAAAGAGCCCCCCTGATATTTTCAGCACTTACATTTTTGTAATCAGACAAAATGAAAGGAAGAGTGCTGCTATAGTCTGTTAAATATGATCATCTGCTAAACTTCCAAAATTAAGCATTCATTTAAAGTGTCTCTGGGTCAAAGAACCCAGCCTGAGATTCCTTCTATGGGATCTTATTTCATAATGAAATTCTTTAACAGGACAACTGCAAATGGAGTCAACTATTGATCGCATGGTACAAGACAGGGAGTCTGGAGGAGTGAAATGTATGTCTCTGAGCTAACACAGCAGGAGGTCATAACACAGCTCATACTAACGTTGCAAGTGAGTCTAAGTGGTGCAGTTCAGAAGTATGTAGTGTCAGCTCATGGATATGCACTGGGAGGAGGCTCAAGAAGGAAGTCTTGCAAAAACCAGGTCCCTTAGCATTAAGAGCTTTGAAAACCAGCAGGGACTGCTTAAAATAAATCCTCTAGTTTATAGGCAGCCAACATGAAGGGCTCAAGGGGGTGTAATATGAGCAAGGCTGCTCAATCCTGTGAGTGAACATGATGCTGCATTCAGGACTAGCTGTGGTTTTGACATTTTTCTCAGAGCTAATAATGGAAGCAGCAATTCACTCTCTCCAGAGAGAGGAGCAAAATGCATTTTAGCAGCCTGAATATATTTGTGCACAGAACCGACAAAAATGGCAAGATAGATTTGGAAATTCCTCATGGGCTTGTTTTTATGCATGCAGAACAGCAGCATTTAGATCCATATCATAAAGGAATAATGAATGGGGTTTGGGAGCAGCTGACTGCAAGGAGAGATGGTAGTACTCTTGTGGGCAGTATGTCCTTGTAGATGCAACTTGAAAAGTCAAATGATTAATGTCAGCTCTTCCTATCTTAAACCAAGCCCACAAACTTTAAGACTGTCCTTTTTAATGACTTTCTGAGCCTCAGCATGTGCAAGTGCTCTTTGATGGCAGGAAATGATATGCAGGTATATTTCTGAATTTTGCTAATGTAACTATTAGCAACTTGTGTAAAGTTAGGAAAGAGACTCCTCTTGTACCCCTGCAAAAAGGCAGATAGACCATTACTACCACTTATTTTTGTTAGCACTGCTCAGGGCCAGCTTCGCTAAGATTTTTAGAAATTCAAAGCCTGCAGAAAGACCCCAGTTAGGACTTTGATGTGGATATTTTTTTTAAATACTACCTTACATCTTTAGTATTAGGGCTTTAAAGAAGGTGAGGACGTACCTACAGAGATCTAGAAACTAAAGCATGTCTGGGAGAGCAAGTTTAAGGAAACTGAATGCTGTAAGCTCATGTCCAAATTTTTACTCAAGAGATGAACTTGCTCTATCCCACAGTACCCTTATTGGTCTGGCACCTTTCAGAACAGTACAGTTATTTACTTCAGGACCAAACTATACCAAGGCAATAACCAATAGTGAATAGACAGCGTAGACTCCCTAAATGCTCTTAAGCCAACCATCTTGCTGACTCTTCAACTTGTAGTACAGACTTACACTTCCCTTCATATTCTAGTTGTCACAGCGCACTGCAGGTGCTGCCACATTACTGCCTAAAACAGTATTATTCAGTACAGTGCTTTATCATCATGAGACTCACTTTTTTACTTTGTTTTTTCTTTCAGTAAGATAAGCATTTTTTTCCAGAATCACTTCCTTTCTCTCCTCTCTACCCCATCCGGATACAACTAGGAGAGTTATGTAGTCTTAAATGAGTTCCTAAATGAGAAAAAAAAAGGTGTTCTGAAAGGTAACCTAAGCATTGTGGTCTGCTTTTTTTTTTCTTTCTTTCTTTCTTCCTTTTTTTTTTTTTTTCCTTTTCTTTTTCTGTTTGTTATTATTTTTTGTTTGTTATGATTTTGTTCATTTTTTAAAATTTAATTTTTCTTTATTCTGTATGTGAGCATGATAGAATGAAATGCTCTTTAGACCGTTAAGTGTGCTTGAATTACATTTAATCATTTGCTGTTCCATGTTTACATAGGCTGCTTAGCTTTAAACTACTCCTATATCAACTAGGTTGAAAGGAATTGTTCAAACAGAATTACTACAACTGAATTGCACATACGTGAAGAATTGTTTTGCTGTCGTAAGGTTATCACAGAATAAACAAAAGACTGCTTGAAGTACACATCTGACCTGTGACTATCCATTCAGAGAACATGCTGTATAGATTCAGTTCCTCCCTTTTCTCCTTTCAAGGTGAAGAGAATAGGAAGCAAGAAAGCATATCCTGAGAGTACAACATATACCTCACAGCCAAGTTTTGAATGAGAAATCTTTGAGATACTCTACAAACAATATATCCAACTCTTCCAGCGATAGATACAAATTAATTGAGTCAACAAACTGAGGTTGAACCACAAATTCTCTAAGAATAATAAAATATCAAGCATTTGAATGCTTATGTACATATTGTAAGTTGCTTTAATTGTGATTGTACTTTAATTGCGACATTAAAGAGACAATAGGGTTGGAATTTATCTGATGAAAATCAGAGGCATATATTTAATGTAAATAGCTAGTTTTCATTTATAAAGTCTTATTGACTTTTGGTAACAGAGGAAAGTAGCAGTTCTAGGCACAGTTTTTCTAGCTTGTCTTGAGCACTGCTGCTGAACTCAAAAGCTCAGTTCTTGCCACTGACTATAGGGTGAGTCCAGAAAGCCAGCTCAGACCCAAACCTCTGTACAGCAGGCATACAAATCTCTGTGAGACTAATACCATGGAGGCCTGTGAATTCTTGTAAGGATGTAGGATTGCTATTTATTCCCAGCAATAAAATTTTTTGGTAAGGCTTATGGACTACACAGACAAAATAGCAACATATTGTATCTGTAAGATGAGAGGACTGTGTTATGGAAAATGAATATTAGCATTTTTTGAATTTGCATTTTTTGAATTTACATTTGGTCATTTGCAGAATACAAAAATACAAAACTAAAAAGATATCCAAATTCAGAATTATTACATGATTCATGAACAATTACATGAACACATTTTTTTAGGAAAAAACAATTCACCGTAATGTGTTAAATATCTGGTTTCATTCTAAAGAGGAGATGACAACATTTATATAACAGATTTGTTAATGTAAAGGGCTGCCGTTTGGTAAGAATGAAGAAAAAACAAGTATCTCTTTTACCCTAACAGTACTTAAACTACATAAACAGAGCATTTTGGAAAGTATTCTCTCCATCAAACTGTAGAAAGATATGGTCAACTCACCAATAGCAACAATCACAGAAGCTACACCTTTCTGATTCTACCAATGTTTCTTAGTCATTTTATGATAATATCAAAACAGCAGGCAAAGCGCTTAGAGAAACAAAACATTTTAACAATTACGATTTCTTTATCAGAAAACCTCACTGCTCAGCTTTTCCAAAAATAACCAAAGCCAATATTCTTACCAAATCTTCAGAGATTAGCATAACATTCGTATAGATTTTCTGCCATAGATGCAGTAATTTACTAAACAATCATTGCAAAGAGCTATTCATTAGCCAGAGCTCTGCATTAATTGTCAGCAAGTAATCAAAACAAAAATGAAAGAAAGAAAAAACTAAACTAACTTGAGCTAGGAGGATACTTGTGGAATATGGAGTTACGAGTTCTTCTCTGCAGGAATTTAAAAGACGTACTGTATCTTTAGTATTTATTAATCATTAATATTCCCCTAGTATTTTCTAATACTGGCTCATAAAATATAAGTAGCAGATTCTCCCAACAGGAGAATTCAGCAGCATTTTCTTGAATGAATCCTCTTTACTCTTGGACTTTATTCAGTGACTGCACAAAACAATTTTGGACAGATGGTTAAGAATTATTTTACCACATTTGTATACATTTGAAAACCACGGCTCCTAGGTTTAGGACAGTATGGAATGTCACCCAGATCTGTGTTTGTTCTCTTCAGAATTCAGTGTTGCTTGGCTAAAAGTTTCTTTTCTTAAGAGCTGAGCAAATTTGTTTTAAAATCAGAAACTTGTGCATGAATAGTTTAATTTCTCATTCTCTTTTTGCAGATTGATGCTTTTTTTTCTATTTTTATACATACTATGAAAATTTCTATTCACATTGTTGTTGTTCTTATAGCTGATAGCTGCTCATGTCAAAGCTTATTTGTCCTTCCTCGATACCTCATGAGTGGAATATACTTGGGATAAGGAAAATATTCTTGTTCAAATGCAGTAACCCCTTATTTGTATTTAATAATTCGATTCTTTAATTTTTCAGTGCAAAGATAGGCAAGCTGCATTATCACTGCCCTTATTAAAAAGTTGTGATAAGGATGTAGTGATAAAAGATGTTTGTTCTTCATATTTTACCTAAGCCTTCAAGTTATGATGATACCTGATTACAGTTATGGTAATTGCTTTGCCCTAAAGATAGTTATACAACATACAGCCACCTTGTTTCAGCCTTCATACAAATAATCCAGAATGTATGTGTTCTTAAGTTAATTCCATCTGTTTTATGTCATATCAAGACAAGAACTGTTTCATATCCCTTGGGAATTATGAAAAATATGTGATATTTGAACACTGAAAGTCAGGAAGATATTTCGGTTACCAGGTTTCTTGTTCCATCCCAAAATTATACCTGTATCAACAGCTTTGTAGATAAGATTTATAGACATCAAAAATACATTTTTCATCAAAACATCAACTTGATTTGTGGAGCAGGATCATGCCAACTTGAAAAGTCTGTAAAAAGTAAAGCTGAGTCTGTTTTGTCCTTGTTTACAAAACAGAGATCTTGCATCAGTTATCAGAGGCCAGTGTTTACCAGGTGGCATGGATGCCTGATGAAGTACAGTTTCTTAAAAGAACTGGGCTTCCATTTAATTTTACTGCCAAGTAAACCTAGGTATTTGCCACTAACTTTTCTTTACACCTAACACTTATTTAGTAGTGTTTTCATCTTATAAATGGGAACATATTAAAAACCCAAATGAGTTCTTGTAAAAACTGTTAACAATAACACAACAATGTGTGGAGATGTAACAGTATTGCAGTGCCTTTTCACAGTGCTTGCTCCACACCCATGGAGTCCCATCAAATGGATACTAAGATCTGAAAACTCATCACTTGAGTTTATGACAGTGACAAAAATTTGGCTCCATTATGTTCAACTGCCAGAATTTTAAGCAGCCTATTCAGAGGCCTCATTTTCCAAATATACCCAGTCTTATATGCCTCACATGTCTGACACACAGATTTTTTCATTAAACACGTGAGATATCTGTAGCTGTCTCTCTACTTCTGATAATTTCAGCACATGCTATACTTCGAAGCATGACAGCATTCAGTGACTATAGGGAATGTGTTCCTGATAAAATATATTGCTACGCACAGGTAGTCTGGCAGTAGAGTAGAGGAAACAGAACAGCAGTGCCACAGAAGTACTTTGCATGGGCTTGTATATCCTGCATCTGGTATATAAGATACAATACCACTTTAGAATTTACTGCTAGCCATCAGAAATGACACCTGCATTTTCTTAGCTTACCTATAAAGTATTTCTTGGTATATGGATTCAATGATCTCAGGTTTCATGAGTACAGTCATTAAAAGGAATGTGTCTTTTCAGCAACTTAGTTGTGGCAGGTAATAGTACCTTGTATTTATACAACCTTATGGACATTGGTACAACTTCAGAGCTTCAATTCATAATGTCACAGAATCACAGAATCACAGAATTGTAGGGGTTGGAAGGGACCTCCAGAGATCATCGAGTCCAACCCCCCTGCCAAAGCAGGTTCCCTACAGCAGGTCGCACAGGTAGGCATCCAGGCAGCTCTTGAACATCTCCAGAGAAGGAGACTCCACCACCTCCCTGGGCAGCCTGTTCCAGTGCTCCGTCACCCTCACTGTAAAGAAGTTCTTGTGCACATTTGTGTGGAACTTCCTATGCTCCAGTTTCTGGCCATTTCCCCTTGTCCTGTCTCCACTCACCACTGAAAAGAGTCTGGCCTCACCACTCTGCCCCCCACGCCTTAGATATTTATAGACCTGGATCTGGTCCCCTCTCAGTCTCCTTTTCTCAAGGATGAACAGACCCAGTTCACTCAGCCTTTCCTCATAGGGGAGATGCTCCAGGCCCTTCACCATCTTCGTGGCCCTCAGCTGGACTCTTTCCAAGAGATCCCTGTCTTTTTTGTACTGGGGAGCCCAGAACTGGACGCAGTACTCCAGATGAGGTCTTACCAGGGCAGAGTAGAGGGGGAGGATCACCTCCTTTGACCTGCTGGCCACGCTCTTTTTAATGCACCCCAGGATGCCATTGGCCTTCTTGGCCACAAGGGCACACTGCTGGCTCATGGCCAACCTGTCATCCACCAGGACACCCAGGTCCCTCTCTGCAGAGCTCCCCTCCAGCAGCTCATCCCCCAACCTGTACTGGTGCATGGAATTATTCCTCCCCAAATGCAAGACTCTGCACTTGCTTTTGTTAAACCTCATCCGGTTATGTCCTCAAAAGGTAATGCATGGTAGATGAAGCAGAAAGTTGAAGAGATTTGGTTGCCTTTACTAACAACCTTATAACATATTATAATAAAGAATATAATAATGGCAATCTGCCTCTACTCACCAGTCCATCTCCAGGTCCTTTTTCAAAGGAGTTAACAGGATGACCATGGAAACACAGTCATCCAATGGCTGAGCTGCAGGCTATAAGTCTCATGCTGCAAATTTCAGCATGAGTGCCTAGAGTACTCAGTCGCAAAGGAGAAAACAGCTTATGAGCCTGCCTGTTAAATCTCTGTCCCAGGAGCCTCACATAGAAAAATCTTCTCAAGAAGTATTCTTTTACTTGAAAAGCATATTGTAGACTTGGTTTACTCCTGTATGGTGGAAGTAAATGAGAAGCTAGAAGGGCTACTCTTTATTGTACAAAGATAATAAAAGCTGTGGTTCTCATTTTGAACCATTCACTATTCATCAGTATCAAGATCAGCCATGGAGCAGCTTTTCCACAATGGCAGTGGTCCTACATATTCAGTTCAGATGTGTGTATGAACAGCCAGGATATATATGACAAAGAAATAAATAAATTTCAGGAAACAAGAAAATTGTGCTTACAATTTCTATGAAGAAGAGTCAGTGTTCTGTGCTCTAAAACATACACGAGGTTGATAGAACTCAACAGTCCAATGTAGTCTGATCTTTTTCATTTGTTTAAACTTATATTGTCTCTCTACAGCAGCTATAATCTCCACTGAGTTCCTGTTATTGACAGAAGAAACAGGCCACAATCCAGCAAAGCACTTAAACAGAGCTTAGCTTTAAATATGTGAAGCTGTACTGAAATCAATAAGGATAGTCTCATGCTAAAAAGTAAGCACATGCTTAAGTTCTCCACTGGATCAAGGCCATAAAATAATGCAGTTTGGCCAATAAATAACTTGTCCATCAGGATAATTTCCATCGAGACTTGTGGAATTCATTTTTAAAAAGCTACTTACTGTCAAAAGACAAGGAATTTCTATTTTCTTGTTCTTTCTGATTCCTCAGTTGGATTAGTGTAACAGTGGTATGAGAAGAGAATCAAGGGTGAGGCTTCTTTCAGGAGTACATTTGGCTAACAGGAGTGAATTTATGGTCCAAGAGGCATTTACTGTATGTGCATTCACACAAGCAGAATCTGGAACATTTTCTTAGCTGACTTAGGAAGGTTTCCAGAAAACTGACATACAAATTAAAGCTTCTGGAAGGATAGGCCTGATTCACTGCACACATTAGCCTGGGACTGTAGCTAGACTTTTTTTTTCCAGGACATATTACAAACCTTATGTTTCTATATCAGGAGGAAAGGATAACTTAAGAGTGCCTGTCATCTGGACATATCTCCTTGCTCAAGAGCCAGTTGAAAGGGCTAAAATTGATACGTTTCTTCTAGCTGTCTTCATTGATTGCCAAATGTACTTTTCTTTATTGCTATCTGTTTGCTGAAACTGATGTAACATACTTCAATTTCTTACAAAAACTGAAAATAAAGGGAGAGTTTTCCAGTGGCATGAAAAGGGAATTATGACTGCCAGGAAAGGGTGTAGGGAGAGCAAGAGTATGGAGTTTGGCAGAGGGGTACAGAAATTGGTATTATCACTCATCTAGAGCCAAATCTGGCATGTGATGAAGGTGTTCTCTCTGTTAATATATTACATTTTTTGCATGACTACTGGAAAGTTGTTGCAAGAGTTGTAAACTGCCAGAGAGTGTCATTGGAATTATAAACCTTTAAAGAAACTTCCAGACATAATATCCAGAGGCAGGGCCATAACAGGGATAATGGGCTTGTTCCATTTCGGTCAATGCAATAAGATGGCAATTTCAGTGGCAATACAGACTGGTGAAAAAGGAGTAATTTGCAGGAACATGTCTTTTTTTTTTTTTTTTGCCAGAACTCCAAGTTTGAAATGTGGTATGGGCAAATATTTCAAAGGAGTAAATATTTGTCAATGAAAACTTTTGGCTCTGCGCGTTGCAATCCCTTTACTACAAAACAGGTTAATACACAAAATATTGAAAATATAACAATATTAACAATATTAAAGCACAAAGTAGATTATAATTACTGAAGACACTCTTATAGCAATTGAGGCTACTGTGAAATTTCAAGGCAGCTGCTGGGCACTCACCTCACGTGCATATGTTTTTAAATTTGTAATACATGTATATATAAATGTATATGTGTCCATATATAACATAATATAATGTAACACAATTTATATACATTATATTTTTCGTGTGTTGGAAACACAATGGAATGGAATTTCACTAAAATGAAGAGAAATAAAATACAGATTTACTGTGAGGAGTAATCAAATAATGAAGATAGGCACATCTCCGAAGAAGGAAGAGTCAGACTCCATTTCCATTCAAAGTTTGAGGTTTCATTAAGAAATATTAAAGGACTGTATTATTCCTGTTATTTGACATTTAGATGGCAAATGATGATAATATCCTCGGGGAAAATTCATTGGCTTTCCTTTGGGTATGTGGACACTGAAATTTTCCAAGTCCAACAGTGTCAGCAAAGCAGACATCCAAGTGACAACAGGAGCAGGGATGATGGACTAACCATTGGAGGATAGATAAGCTCTCTATGTCTGTACTCCTGAATGTTGAAAGTGAATGTTGCCCATCAGGGATATTTACAAATACAATCACAACATAGCAGGCTTGCAGTTTAGTAGCCTGCGGAGGAAAAATGGTCAGACAACTAATTTGCAGTATTTTCAAAAAGGTTAATTAAACTGCTTTATTATCCTGTGAATATGTAATCTACATTTATGAAATAAGATCTGGCTGGTCTTATGGGTGTCATGTCCCCGTGTTTTATAGTAATCAATTAGGCCACACTGAAACGTTTAAAATAAGTCCTGAGCAGAGACAGTAGAGAAACAGCTCTATCACTGTGGACGTACCATCTCCTACCAAATTCTATCACAGGTCGACATCGGAGTATAGCTGGAATAAGAGCTGCAGGGAAAAAGAAAAGATCAGCAAGCCAACAGGGACCATAAGGCCTAACGTGGCTACACCTAGTAATAAAATTCTGTCTGAGCACAGACCACTGTTGCCACGGAGCAGAATGACCCCTGGAGGCTGGTGGGCAACTTCTGTTTAAAAACTGTCCCCAGAGGTCTCTGCTTCTTAGTTTCTGTTGGATTCCTTGTGCAAACGAGGACAGCTGCTCAACTCTGCCTCTATTGTTCCCTAGGTCTTAACCCCATGCTTTCCAATGTAAGGAATTTTTTTTCCTAAGTCTTTTCCTGTTCAAAATATTACAAATTGTGATAGTGAACTGCAGTGGGTATTGAAGCCTCAGCTCCCCTTGTGCCTGGTGAGCAGCCCAGTCAATAGGTCACATGTTCTCTTCAGGCCTGATGAATTTTTAAAATTATTTTGCTTTGTGCAATGTGAGAAACTGCCAAACACCTACTATAAAAAATCTGGCAGCTCAAGCACTCAACTGACACGTGTAAAAACCCTGTGAATGGCTTTTGTTCATGTATTTTATTCATGCAGTGTCAAGTTCAGCAGAGAATATATTTGAATTTACATCTTCTACACCTCTCCAGTGTCTGGAATATTGGGCTATTGACTACTACTGAATTAATTTCATTTTTGATGAGAAATTGTGACCGACATCTAGTTGACCTAGCTAAGTTTTTGATGAAATGCATACACGTATTTCTCACAAAGTCTTTTATTCAAGCATGAAAATTCTTCAGAAATGTCTTCAAAATTGTCTTTTCCTGAGGGGCAGCCATACATCTGTGTGGCAAAGTCTACATGAGACCTGCTCAGTTGATCTCTGTCATGTCAGACTCAAACAAGAATATTTTACAGGAGTTTCATGTGGTACTGCACCTATCATTAGCATAATGGAAGTTCTCAGTGACACTTGTGCAAGTTTGGCTTCTATAAACATATGCACATATCACTGACTGGATTTTAACAGTTCTGCTGAAGATGCTCAAGACGGAACAAAATCCAGTTTCTCTCTCTTCTATCAGTTCGGCAGAACTAGAAAAAGAAAAAAAGTGAAAATCTTTTGTACCAAAAAACATTGCAATCATTCAGTATATGATTAATAGATTTGTTAATGAAGGGAATGCTCATTTTAACAGAGACACTTCTTATGGTCAAACTACAGGACCAGAGGGAATGGTTTCAAGCTACGGCAGGGGAGATTCAAGCTGGACATTAGGAAGTATTACTTTTCGGAAAGGGTGGTTAGGCACTGGAATGGACTGCCCAGGGAGGTGGTGGAATCACCAACCCTGAGGGTGTTCAAGGAAAGATTGGATATTGTGTTGAGGGACATGGTTTAGTAGGAGCTATTGGGAATAGGTGAACGGTTGGACTGGTTAATCTTTTAGGTCTTTTCCAACCTTGGTGATTCTATGATTCTATGATTCTATGAAGCTACAAGAGCTTATAAGATACTCATCTTGACAGACCTACTTCTGTAGAATATGCAGACTTTGCTATAAAGAAATTAATTATTATCTTCCAGTGAGTTGATAGAAAATAAGGTTTTTTTTGTTTGTTTGCTTAAATAGAAAAGTCTAGAAAAGAAGAAAAAAGTCTAGAAGATTTTAAAGCATGTACATGATTCATGACACATGCCTAGACCAAGACCACCATCGAAGCCTTGGTTTTTGCTGTATCTCTAAGGCTAGGTTATGGCTCTTGACCATATCTCTTTTCATGAATTATGGAATTATGAAATCGTTAAGATTGGGAAAAACCTGTAAGATTATCTAGTCCAACCATCAACCCATTACAGCAAGAACATTTCAAATAGATCATCACTGAAACATTTTAAAGGTCAGCACTGGTATTTTTAAAAGTTCAAAACCTGTCACTTTTCAAAGTATGAATCAGGCTCCACAACTTCCTTCCTGTTCTTGAATCCCCTTCAGGAGCACACTGACTTCTGGTCAGATACATTCAACAATAATTTGTCCTCTCTTCCCCAAATTATATTTCCATTTCTTGTGCTAAATGCCTACAAATAAATGCATTAAACTTTCGGAATGGAGAATATGATTCTCTTGGCTTGTGAGTACATACTCTATGGCTCTGGATCTACTTGACAGTAAGCCCTGATCCTCTTGTGTAAAAGATCTTGACCCTTGCTATGAACAGCTTCATTGTGTCTGAAGAACAGAGCTGTCTATATCTGAATATTCTTTCTAGCAGCAGCATCTTATTTGTAATAGAATAGATGACAGCATTATCAAATACCCATTTTACTTCTCTGGACCATGTACACAATATATTTAATTAAAGATTTTTTAAAATTATTTTCACAATTATTTCGTTTGTAGTCTATATAAACTAATCCTAGGCATTAAAAAGTTTTGATTTCTTTTTTCTCACATTACCATCATTAACAAAGATGATTTTTTTCTTATTACTAGTTTGGCAAACTAGCAAGGGAACTAAGAAAGGGATGTGGCAGATATAGCTAATCTTAAAATGTCATTAATACTGTATCTTATTGAAATGCATTGTCTAAGAAGTCAATGAAGTTCAAAATAATATTTCCCCCATCTTATATCTTGTGAAACTTTTTGTACTACATCACATGCTCACTTTTTTTTTTTTTTGAGGAAAACCTGTGTCATTTAAGGGTTTTAAATGTTTGTTTCTAAAACTGTAATGGTTTCTTGCTGAACTTGGAACATACAAAAGTGAGCATGTGATGTAGTACAAAGACCACGATGAGGCATTAACTGGATGACCAACATAAATTAATCATTTACTTTGCCACCCAAAAAATTACAGCCATCCCAAATTCATATGGCTAACGTGTTTTGACCAAAGCGATCACACGTGATTTCCCTTGTCACACCCCATTCTTAATGGGAAAGGAATTTAGGAAGGCAGTCTTTCACTGAGTCATATGCTTTGCATACAGGGTAGTCAAATGACTATGGAAGGACCCCTGGACAATTTGAACAATTCCTGTTTTCATAGTGCCATCCTATAATATATCTGTGCTACATTTCCTGTAAAATGCCATTACAAATGTTGTAAGGAATGCAAAGAGAGGCTACTTTTAAACCCTTTCATCTTTCTGTGTCTGTTCTAAAAATGATGTTCAGAAAATGAAACAGTGACATAGAAGTCACTGTTCTCCACAATAAATAGGATAGCAACAGCTGTTGAACTGCTGCTGAAGAGGAAGTACTGATGCAAGGCTCACCACAGGCTTGAAAAAGCAGGTTGCATGTATCTATTTAGAAATTTCAAAGACAGGTAGATGTTTGAAAGAAAAGCTCCCCCTGCAAGATAGTTTGCAAGAAACAAACTTGGGTCTGGAGCTGCTTAAAATGCTAGATGATCATAATAGAATCTAAATCAAACAGCGCACAAAATGTAGGATAATTAACATATCTTGGTGAGTATGACATTTATTCATCTATGAGACAGCTAACACAGTCTCAGCATGCTGTGAGTCTGTAAAGAATTCTTGTAATTTCAGATTGATATTTTCTTCTTTTGTAGCACCATGTCTATATCAGCATCTGTAGTTTTAAATGCTTTTGTGGATTTCCACGTGCTCTGATATGATAACGATATGTCTACAAATCTTGAGTAAACCATCAGAACTTTCTGTATACTATTTTTATGGGCTATCTGGTATAGAAGAAATATCTTCTAATACATATCCACATAAAAGAATATTACTTTTTCTCAGGAAAGAGAGAATTTCTTGGGAGTACTAAGTGTGAGACATCTCAAATGTGTGTAAATATACTGGAGATAATGATCACATTTTTATTTTCTAATTCTTTTAGCACTCTTAAAAAAGACAAAATTCATAATAATGTCATACATATGGTTCCTGCCACTGCAATACTATCACATTGACAGCGAGAGGACTTTGCAATATTTTTGATGAGGTCAACACTTATGGGTGTTATTGTTCAGTAGGCATCATGGTCTGATTTTAATTACCACTACCTTTCCTCTTTTGTTTAGTGAGAAAGAAAATAATACATTGCTTCTGTGACTCATTCTTCTCCATAAAATATGACTTTAATATTTAATAGTCATGCTCTCAAGCTTGAGCATAGTGGGTAGTAGGTATGCATTTATAAAAATCATAAAAACTCCTGTGGAAGCACAAGAAAGAGATCGCACAGACTTTGGAAGCATGAGAATAAATTCGGTCCTCACCATAATCAAATAGCTAGCACTGCTTCTGTGTCGTAACAAGTAAGTCATTCTAATGTCTGCAGTAACCATCCTAACAACAAAAAAATCTTGTTCTGACAAATGAAGTTTTTCACTTTGTGCTTACTTTACTGGGGAAGTATGTTGCACTTTCTTATGCAGTTTTAAGTTACTTTATTGGCTTATTTCTAATTTTGAAGAACTCCCAAAGCTCCCAGAAGTTTAAGGATAGAAATGTTAAATGCAGCTACAAATTGTCATCTGGCAGCAGCAAAGTGAGGGGATGCTGAAGTGCTTCATTTTTCGAAGTGATTTTTTTTTTAAATCTCTATTTGTAGAAAAGACATGATTCAGCAGGAGGATGGGCAAGAAAGTGACTCTGCACATGGAGCTTACGAAAACATTAAATTTCAAAATATTTATCCAATTCCACTTATTTATTTGATGTCCACTTATTTATTTTATATCCTAACCAGCAGCAATGCTTCTCCAGTGAATTAAGTGAACCGAACCGAAGTGTTCCACCAGCCCATGGGAGCCCTGTGGAGCTGGCTCCAGTAAGAGTGGAAGTCAGCAAACGACAGCTATTTGCAGATATACGTACCAACTCACATTTGCATACATGTGCAAAAATTTTCCAGAGGCTTAGTTTTCTGTCAGAAAATATGAATTTATTGGGATTGAAACAGTGAAATGTAGCAGGTTTGTGAAATCTTTTGACAATAAGCACGTTCTTTCTATGGCCTGTCACGTAGTTGGGCAGCTAGTTCCTTGACCTGGTCACCTGGTTATATGCCTATTTTCTTCCTTTATTTTTTTAATTTTTAATCTCTTTCTATCATTCAGAAAAGCAGTTTCTTTTACAGAAATTCCTGTATGTGGAAAATGTCAGCATAATTTCGTATTTGTGCTGATTTAGAAAGAAAACAGATGTTGGTGCCCTGAAATCTTGCACGAAAAGAGACATCCATTTTTCAGTTAGCTTAAAAAAAAAGTAGAATTAAAAAAAAAAAAAAGTAGAAAAAAAAGAGAAAAACCGTGGCAGACAGTGTACACCACCTGTTCCTGTTATTTAGGGAAAGGATAAAGT
This sequence comes from Lagopus leucura, assembly GCF_019238085.1. Classification (NCBI taxonomy): domain Eukaryota; kingdom Metazoa; phylum Chordata; class Aves; order Galliformes; family Phasianidae; genus Lagopus; species Lagopus leucura. The sequence continues at coordinate 76,712,573 of NW_024962263.1, forward strand.
TAACGTAGCTTACAAAAGTCATTATGAGTTGCTTTGGGATGGGATCAGTTTTCCACATAGCCTCTATTAGGAAGCCGTGGCTGTTCCTTCTTCCTATTTACCATCACTGCCTACTGGTGAATTAAAGCTCCCCTCCCAGGCCTTGCCATGGGCACTTCATCACTGCCCAGTCTCCCAGTGTGTCTTGTCTCTGCCCTGAATCTTCTCTCTGCCCTGCCGCTGATATATCACACACATGGGAGCTTAAGGACCTGTACTGACACTTTTATCCACACTTCCATCCACAGATAGAATTAATCTTCAGTTTGTAGATTCACCACTGTAAGAATCAAATATTTGGTCTGCAGTATTTTTGGCATGTCACACTGATTAGTATCAAGCAAGGTGAAGGTGGACTCCTTACATCTCTGATGGATATTGCTGCTTGTAGGGACAGACTGAGACTGTTAATTTGTTTATGAATTAACTTCTGAAACACCCTTGTTTCCAGGATAAAGTATGACAGTAAACTAAAATTGGTGTCTATGACTCCAGGTTTAGAGCTATGCAAATGGCAAAAATGATTACTTTTCAAAGGCAGCAAGATTTGACATTTTTCAGAGGTGAAAGGAACATCTTCAGAAGGCCTGCAAATAAATCAGTTGTTATAATACTTTTCAAATGAATAAAGAATAGTTAGAGTGAAGTCTGACTGTAACTAATTCTTTCTATTCAATGGCACTCTTGCAAACCAGAGAAAAAAAGAGTTCTTATGACATGATGCCATAACCTTAGAAAAATCTACTAATACACGTACAAGGTAGTAGTAGGTGGCTGAACAGTAACACAAATCTTAGTGATTCTGACTGAGTAGGTAAAAAAATGAGTTTATGTGTAATGATTGTAATGAATAAGGAATATATAAAGAAAAAGTCCTATAATCAGGGACATTAGAGTATTTTCTGAGTGAAAGCATTGAATATCAAATTTACAGATTATGAGATTATGAACTTTCTTCATTTTTAAACTATAATTTTTAATAAAAATGATCTCCTTTCTCATTCCTTTTTCTGTGCTGCTTTCCATCTCTTTCTGTCTGTATACAAGCATTTAACCAAAATGCTTCTCATGTGATGAAGAACTGAATTGCTATAACTGCTAAGCTAACTATTAATGATGGATGATGGCCACATATGATTTCAGGGCTGTCTGAAAAAATTCCATAAGAAAATGGGTCTGAACATGTTCTCATCTTTTCAAAGCTCCACCTTACACTCCTTGTTACATGAAACATAAAGCACAACAGCTTCTTGAGATTAGTAAGCAGGGAAACAAGACGGCATCTATCTTAATTGTGCAACTGGCTTCTCATCATTAGAGCTGAACAATGCTATGAAAATACAGCATCAGTGAAGGAAAGTTGACTCACAGATGTGAGGATACTTTGAACAGAGGGCTTCTTCAAACCCTGTAATTCTGCTGTGCTCAGTTTAGGCCCAGCCCTTGAGGGCACGGAAGCATGAAGTCATTGAACCCTCGTAAGATAAACAATCAATATGCAAGAAAAATCCAGTGAGTTACAGGGGACAGCAAAGCCATCTTCAGAACGCTCGATTCTAGGACAAAAAAAAAATGGCAGCTTCATCCTAATGACTCACTTAGTAATTAACCACAGCACAGACAGGAATCAGGAAAGAATTTTAAAAACAAATGAAAACCTGTGCAAGGTCCTTCTCAAAGACTGTAGAGCTTTGCCAGTATGATTTTTTTAATGTCACTTTCTCTTGTAGATTTAGTTATTCTACCAAATCAACTCAACAGTGAAGGTTTTAATTGGCCAACTCTCTTGATTTCTTTGAAGATTTCTGTCTATACTAGGCTGGATAATCTGTATTTCAGCTTCATATAATTTCACCTATTAGGGCTGATTTATGTAACACTCTCCAGCAATTCTTTTCACTGGAGGATGTCAGTGGTATTTATATATTGAATAAAAAATTGGGATAGTTCTTGCCATGACTTTGGCCCTAAACATCCACAAATCTGTACAAATTAGAGACAAACCAACTAAATTTCATTTTGCTTTTGGTGGATGAATAAAACTGGTGGAAACTGTACCTATGAAATCAACATCCAAGGCAACTCCTTAAAAGGGACAGCATATATTACACTGGCCCTGGACCGCAGTTCCAAATACAAAGTAAACATGGTACCATAATAATGGTTGTACTTGAAAACATATAGGAGTACCACATTTGGAAGCCATAAAGTAAAATACTGTTGGAAGATCATATTTTAACTGCTTAAGCTAATGACACATATCTATTAATGAATCAAACTTCAATCACTGTCTCTCACTATAAAACTTAAAAAGATCACCAGCTAGAAAAGAAGGTAATTTGCTTAGTAGTAGTTTGCTGAAAGCATGTAAGCTAGCCAATGGACTGCAGGATGCTTTGATGTATTTTACATATCATTAGTCAGGTTTGCAATTAATTATACCTTGCTTTACCTTTCAACACATAATGTGCTTATATTAAACATAAAAATATACTTTGTGTAATGATTATGCTAGAGACAGACTCTTTTAGTAGTTTTTCAGGACAGAAAGATGATAAATAAAAAAACTGAAAGGTTGGAAAGTGAAAGAAATCAAAGCAAACTAAGCAAGCTACAATGAAGTCTTCATATATATGTTAAAACTTAAAATAAATAAATAAAATAAACAAAAATATGTTTGGCAAAAATAAAAGTTTTCTAAAAATTGGCATAATATCATCCTGTTGTTACAGTTTGGGATATAGCTACTTGGATACTGCAAACCCGGAGATTTTGGTGAAGTTTGCAAGCAAGAGATTTTGGATTTTGGAGATTGGCTGTATATCCCAATGTCTTTTGGCTTTATGGGTGTAATTCAGTATGACATTCATTTAATTTGTGATCAAGACAGGTAGCACCACTAGTCTTACAGACTAGTTCCACACCTACACGAATGCAACCACAGCTTATTTCACCAAGTTGAAAGACAGTTTCTGGTTTCTGGACTATTGTCAGCATAGTCCTTAGGTAAAAAGTTTTGCGTACTATTTGTATTGATGATGTATTATACAAGCCAATGAATTCACATTTCCAGTACTTACAAGGAACTAAAGTTCCCTAATCTCAGCCATTCTGTTTTAAGAATGCTTAGGGTAAGCAGTGTGGAATAAGTTTATTAGCCCAGCAGTGTTGCCTGTGGGTTTTGCCAGGGGTGAATGGGAGCCTTGGCTGTGTCCTACCATTCTCACTGGACAGATGAATTAAAATTTGATTGCTCTTTTGATCAGAAACCATATTCTAATATTCATTCTCAATTTCTTCATGGCTGCTTTATTCTGATTGTTTTCTACCTTTAGCTTAAACGATCCTTTACCAGGTCAGGTATTACACTTTTGATCTATTTATAGATCGTTTTTTTCATCTTCTGCTTTACTAGCTAAAGCAAAGCAAATATGTTTCGGTAGCATCATTCTGTAATCCACTAGGAGGATCAGAAGAAGACTGACAAAGCTTCTTCTGCATCATGGCCAGTTTCACTTTATCTTTTGTGCAGTGTGATATTCAAAACTGTAAAGGTATTCCAGATGAGGTTCCATCAGGACCCTTTACTTTAGTATTAAGATTTCATTATTTGTATTCAGAACAGATTTTTTTAATGAATTTTCGGAATACGTATAGATTTAATCTGCAAAACACATACTTAAAATCCATTAAAAAGCATCCTTTACCTTGAAAAGTGAGAAAGAAATCCATCATATGCTTCTTATCCTCTTACCAAGAGTTTTTTTTTTTTGTTTGTTTTGACAAAGCTACTATGAACTTCAGTGGGAATATTATTAGAGCATGTTTTCTGCACCTGAAGCAGAAAACTGAGAACATTCATGGGTTGATAAGCTGTACTGGATGATGCAGTTAACCGGGGGAGCAAAGCCTTGTGTCTATACAGACTCAACTAAGCAGTAGATCTTGGAAGACTACTATATCTTCATTTCATTACCTGTTCTATTTAAGAACCTGTTAATGCCTGTTTAATTTTCCTTTCTGGTTCATATGAAAATGTAATAAAAAACATCACACTCCTCCTTTCACGGAAAGGGATTTCAGAACTGATTTTCACAAGCAAGCTTTTCTGTTGAGAAACACAGTAGAAACTTTAGGTTTTGAGTGTGTAGCTTACCCAGAACTGTGAATGTTTTAAGGACATTTGATTATGAATATCTAATCATCTTCTGATGAAATCTGTGCACAAGCTAGTGTACCTGGGCAGCTTGGAATCAGAAAAATTGACAATATGATTGCCAATAACCTTTCACCTATTTTCAGAGAGTAATCAGATATTTCTCTTGAACAGGTCTTTTCTGTCTGAGGTCTGGTTTAAAACTGTCAGCTACACACATCCTTATGATCTACCATCCACTTTGAACTAGTGAATGACAACCACCTGGGCAACCCACTGGCTCCTATAAATGCTATATGATGAAAAAAGATATTGAACATACCAATCAGATTAATTACTATCTAATTAAATAGATAGAGATACACATCCTGAGACCAACCCATGATTTTATCACGTAGTCAAATATATTTGCTGTTTTGCACTTTGACATCAGCCATAAGAGACTGCAGAAGACTGTCAGTCATTGTGAGTCAGAAGGCAGGGACAAACTAAAAAATGTAAAAAGTGAAAGCATTTACTCTCTGAGCTAAACAAACAGTACCTGTCATCTTAAAAGCTGTATAATCTTGGTGTAAAAGAAACGAGGAAATGCATACTGAGTCATGAGCTCAATAGAAGTGTTAATCCTGTGCGATGTTGTGATAGCATAGTTCTGCTCCAAACATCATGGCTGTTGAGGCAGGAAGAACTTATAAACTGGAAAACACAATCCAGTTGTCATGCATAGATCACAGAATCACAGAATGGCCAGGGTTGGAAGGGACCTCAAGGATCATGAATCTCCAACCCCCCTGCCACATGCAGGGCCACCAACCTCCACATTTAATGCTAAACCAGGCTGCCCAGGGCCCCATCCAACCTGGCCTTGAACACCTCCAAGAACGGGGCATCCACAACCTCTCTGGGCAGCCTGTTCCAGCACCTCACCACTCTCTGGGTAAAGAATTTCCCCCTGATGTCCGACCTAAATCTCCCCTCCCTCAACTTAGAACCATTTCCCCTCGTCCTACACATGTCAACCCTTTCAAAGAGTTGATTCTCCTCCCCTCTGTAGGCTCCCTTTAGGTATTGAAAGGCTGCAATGAGGTCACCCCGCAGCCTTCTTTTCTCCAGGCTGAATAAGCCCAGCTCCCTCAGCCTGTCCTCATAGGGAAGGTGCTCCAGACCCCTGATCATCCTAGTGGCTCTCCTCTGGATCCTCTCCAACAGCTCCCTGTCTTTCTTGTACTGTGGGCTCCACACTTGGATGCAGTATTCCAGATGGGGCCTCACAAGAGCAGAGTAGAGGGGGCCAATCACCTCCCTGTCCCTGCTGGCCACCCCTCTTTTGATGGAGCCCGGGATACCATTTGCCCTCTGAGCCGCAAGGGTACACTGTTGGCTCATATTAAGTTTGTCATCTATCAGGACCACCAGGTGCTTCTCCGCAGGGCTGCTTTCAAGGACCACTCCTTTCAGCTTGTACAGATGTCTGGGATTCCTCCGGCCCAAGTGCAAAACTTTGCACTTTGCTGTGTTGAACCTCATCAGGTTCACTATAGATATTTATTTATAAGTCTAGTAATATGCAAATATATAGATGGGTGGATTTTTTGTTTGTTTGTTTGTTCTGATGTAATTACTATTGGCTTCTGCTGGTTCTGACAGCTACCTATGACTGTATGCTGAGTCCTGGCTCCCTGTTGAGTTGTGCTCTGACTTGTGCTTATACTGCTGAGTGCTGGAACCATAAGGTAGTGTATAATTCCCCTCTGGTCTTGAAATACAAATGTTAATTTTATGAAGTTGTTTTTCTTTTTTTGCTCTGAGTGCCTGAAATAATGACAAAACTCTGCTGTTGTCATTCACCACGGTAATCTTGATGCCAAGTAGCATGCTGCAGGACATAAGTGTAGGAAGATATTTGAGAGTGCTACACTATTGGAGTCAGGGGACCAAAATTAAGCATTGTTTGAATATTCCTGCTGGAGCAAATCCTCAAGTGAACTGGCTGCTTCTCTGAAAAGGAGACATTTGGCTGCCCCAGAAACAGATTGAGAGCAAAGGAGCGCATACACACTCCTTCTGGGAGCAAAATGGAAAGTGAAACAAGCAAATAAAGTAACCTGCCACTACAGCTGGCTATATGGTCTTAGTTTTATCTCACTTAGAGAAGGAAAGACGGTTAATTTCTTTAGATCAAAGACTGTGTATTAGATCAAAGTAATTTTAGAGGCAAACTATGTATGGCACAGATAATGAAGATGCTTATCATCGTGGCCTTCTCTCAACATTACTTGGATTCTTTCCTTATTTTATGTGATAGGATTTGGAATGATGGTCCCATTCTTTTCTCTTTGCTAGAAGGAAGTAGTATCTAACATAGCCTTAAAGAATAATAATAACAAAAAAGGACTAGTTGATCTTATCTAGAACTTTTCTCACTTTGACTTTTAACACCTACAAACAGTAAAAGAGCAATAAAAAATGTCTGAGAAAGCGTTTATAGGCAATTTAAATGTCTGTATTCTGTTTTGGGTGCAGTGGTACAGAACCTGTGGAATTAAACAACTCAGGGCTTGTAGAACGTTTTGTCAATTAGCCAACATTAATAGATTTCCAGTGATTTTACAATGAAAAGAATCAGTGAAGGAAAAAAAAGCAGAGACGGAGAAACTTTCAGTGCTAATACTACAAGTCTTCACTAAGAGGCTATCTTAAAACTCTGAAATATTAATGGAAAGAGTGTTGCTGGGATAAAACATATTCTAAATTAACTACTTTGAATTAAAATCACAGGCAAGATAGACTTCTTTTTTTAGGATTTTCCACAAATGAAATTTACAATAACATATTTTTGATTGATCCATATTGCCAGCCAGAGTAGCTCTCAACGAGTCCGTTGGGCAAGGGGGAGTTAGTCCTGTACATAGAATGTCAAATCCTGGAGTGCTCAGGATAAAGAGCAGGATTGAAGTGACTGACTTAGCAGCCCATACAATGCAGTATGTTGGATACATTCTAGATATGGCAAACTAACTGTGCATAAGCAGACTGTCTGCAGCACAGATGTCGGGACAGGATGTGTCTGGGAAATACCACACTTTCAGTGACTGTGCTGTTAACACATCCAGGAGAAATCCCACTCCCTGTACATGCACGTTTGAGTCAATCTGCACATGTGCAGTAGCTACTTGTCTAACCTGCCAAACATTAAGAGGTGCTCAGTAGACAAAAGGCCTACATCTTCTGTTTATGCTCTAAGTTTCCAGGGAAACCAGATACATAATAATCTTATGAAGAAGGTGGGACTGCGTAGCACTACCAGAAGATAATCTGCAGATTTTAAACAGGACCTCCTTGCAGCAAGCTAGAGACAGATGTCTACAGTTCTATTCATTGTAAGATTTTGTGAACTATTTTCAAGCCTTTAAAAGAAGAAAATACCATTTGAAGGAGCAACTAACTAATTCAAAACCCAAGCCTTCTTAAGTCCATATGCGTAGTTGTTTCACTCACTCTTCAGAAGTGGAGCTAAGCTGTTGAATTTCTAGCTCAATCTCCTCACCTACTGTGTCATTGGATGTTGAGGGAAGAGCTTTGTGCAAGACATTCTGCATGAGATCGAAGAAATCCATGTACAATGGGTCACAAGCATAAAGATCTGATCTCAATAACTGAAATATCTTCAACAGCTTTGGCTGTACACCAGGAGATGATTGCTGAACCTCAGTGTTTCTTGTAACCTAAATAAATAAACATTGAATACTCTCGATCAAATATTGGCCTATTTAGAAAGCCTGCAAAAGAGGGCTGCAGGAATGAGCAAGTATCTGAAAAAGCCTTACAGTGAGCAGCTGAATATTTCTAATAGAGGGATCATTTGTTTAGTAAACAAAAGCACAACAGTATCTAATGACTGGAAGATTCATCTGGACAAATTCAAACTAGCAATTAGGTTGGGTAATTAATGATTGGAACAATTTATCTAAGGATCTAGTATATTCCTTATCATTGGCAATCTTTAAGTCAAGATTGGCTGTCTTCCTAAAAGATATGCCATGCTCAACCAGCAACTCTTGGGCTTGACGCAAGAGTTTTATACAACAGGTAAAATTAGAGGAGCATCATGATCTGGCCTTAATATCTGTGCATAGATCCAAAATTGTTATTCTGGCAAAAACCTCTGGCAGAAGAATAGTAGCATCATAAACCAATAGAAGTACTTGCTCTGAGAAAAAGGATTGGAGACCTTCAGGATATTCTAGGGTATTCTTTTTCCTCTATGGCATATTATGCCATATTTTAAAAGCCTCATTTTGTTCCAAAAGCCAGCATTGCTTCTGATTTGCTCTACCCAACTCCCAAAAAATCCTGTGAGTGCAGGAACTTCACCTAAAAAGCTAGACCTCTCTCTTATGTCATTTGTATAAATTAAAGAAAGATGTGGACTAACTGGAAAGAGTCCAGGTATGGTCAGTGAGAGTGATCACAGATCTAGAAAACACGGCTTTTTTCAGTCAAGAATAGAGACATCAAACTTTCAAGTGCATAAAAGGCTGCTGAAATGAGCTTATTTTTTCATGGCCAGAATAGATAAAATAGGAATTACAGGGAGGAGGATTCACTTCTGCTGTAAGGGAAAGCTTCCTCCAAGTAAGGCAACAGATTGCCTGGGGAAGTCTTGGATTCTTCATCCTGGAGATTCTTAAGAGCTTTATCTAGCAGATAAGCCTAATTTGCTTTGGGATTAAAGTCCTTTCCACTGTGATTTTCTACGATTGCATGAAATCAGGTGTAACTGCACAGTGCATCTGCAAAGTCTCTGGAGATCTATAAATAAAGCCTTCTATAGCAACCACATAGTATTGCTGCAGTGAGTGAAGAATCGTTGTACATAAATTAGTTCTGCGCCACTGAAAATTGGTAGCATCCAGGTTTTTAAAAATCTAATTACAAGTCCATTAATACTGTAAGCTCCAACAAGGAGGTATGAAAGTCACAGATTTTATTTTCTCCACCAATAATGATATAGGTGGATTACTCAAACATCAGCAATCATCACACTGGTTGTAAGGATTGATTATTCTTCTGACAGACTTGCAGAACAGTTGAGAAGGAAGGGCAGCTCTGGACATCAGATAGTCCAACCCCTCTGCTCCGAGCAGGGTTCTTCAGGCCTGCATCCAACCTAGTCTTGAATATCTCCAAGGTTCTGATACTTCACACATTTTCTATTCCAGGATCTGGTCACACAATAAAATAAACCAACCAAACAACTGTCTTAGCGTTAAATAGAATTCCCTCTTTTTGCTGTTTTGTGTCCATGGATTCTTATTCTGTCAATGATCATACATAAGAGTCTGGCTCAGTCTTTTATAATTTCCACATTATGTGTGTATACCCATTAATGTCTTATTGGAGAAAACCATCATCTCACCACCTTGAAGACACACAGAATGAGTGCTAATAGGCTAACAGTTGTCATTTACCTAAATTGCAGAGACATTCGTGTGTGATTCAACCTTAGACCTAACTTCTGAGTACCACTTAAGTAACACTGTTGAAATCAGATTATCTAGCATACGAGGAGGCAAGGAAAATTACATTTTTGAAATTAGGTGAACATGCAGGAGAGGCTCTTTTCTCCTTTTCCAAACTCTTTGATATCTGGCTGTGGGATCTTTCTGCTTGCACGTTGTGAGAAGGCTGCTCAGTTTTGAGAGGGATCTTCTTGTATCAAACGCAGGGGCGAACATGGGAGAGCTACATTTATGCAGACTCTCAGCCAATCCACATTCCCTTTTCCTCCAAATACACCCCTACATGCTTTAATAATATATGCTGCTGGAACAAAAATCTGTGTACAAAGTTCTGCATATACATATCTTCCTTATGACTAGAAATGTCTCAGTCTTTGTAAAATAACTAAATTCTTCATCTCACTTATTCCTGTGACAGGAAGCTCCACAAGCTTGTTTCTTCATGTCGGGAATATTTCAAATATTAATATAATTGTATTGAAATATCATTTCTCTATATTTATTTATTTATTATTTTTTGCTTGTTTTTGTTATTTGAGGAAGGAGCTCCTTTTTTCTTTGCATGGATATAACTCTATCAAATTTCATGAGTTTATCTGCCATAGAAATAAGCCTCAGGAATTCGGATTCTGTGATGCAGAAAAAATACATATGTACATACTTCTCCCTTTGTCAAGAGTTCCCTACTAGTTCTTACTAACAGTCCAATTACTTGAATCTGGCATTCTGGTGATAAAAATCACAGCACCTCTCAATTTTCCTTTCTTTCCAAGCCAGTGAATGGAGCAGACTTATGGTCAAAGGCTTTTTTTTTCTTCCTTTTCATGAAGTTACATGGATCTTTTGTTGATGTTCTTTAAATTCTTATTTGCTGAAACACATGGGACAGATATCACTTTAATTTTCTATAGATTAAACTTTCCATCGTATTACACCAAAGAATTATACATTTGTTATTTCCACTTGAAAACACCTCTATGTTTACCGACCAGTACCCACATTTTGTCTCTAGGACAATATGCTCATAGAGAATTCAGGTGGCCTTCCCAAAACCATGTAGAGCAGCAGTGGCCCAGCACTGTGTGCCCACCTCCCGTCTGCTTGCTTCAGTTTCCAGAGCTCAGTGCAGTCCCGTGGGGCCGGCAGAGCCCTGCTCCGTGCTTGCTGTGCGTACAATACACTGCTCTTTGCAATTATGTCAATAAATTTTCCAGACTTTCAAGTCACTTTGTTTTACTGGCTGTATTCACATTTGTCTCATAATCACAATAACAGGACAGGTGTGCTGCTTTTCTCAGCAGTGATTCTGGTCTCTTGACAGAGTAAACTCCCCGGCCTTTGACCTGGGAGTTTATCCACTCAGGAAACTGGTTTAATGCCTTGCAAAACAGCACACCCCTACGATTAGCACTTAATTACAGTGAAGCCAGTAGCAGCTCTGCTAAAGTTAAGTTGACTTTTTGTCTGTGGATCATATTTTGCATGACTCTAAGTTTCTGGCAATCAGGTTGCCTCGCATGGAGAGCCTATGGACAAGTACATTTTATTACCTGTTACATGCGACTCTGTATGTTAGCTGCAGGAAAAAAGCAGGAGAGCACTTTAGTTAGTTCTACTTGCCTTGTTCTTTCTCCTTCCAGCATTTTGAAGAACACAGAAGGCACCCTCAATCCGTAATACTTTGCACCACTCAGACAGGACTGTGTGCGCTTTCATCTGTGAGGCGCTCAGTTGTCATCGCTTTGCAAACCTAACGCAAGCTCACGGGAATATTATCGCATGGATAATATGGATAAAGATCTGTGCCAGCTGGAAATTGGAATTGTATTCTCTCTGCCTAGCCCAGGTTATTAATCAAAATATAAACATCCTCAAGTTAAAAAAAAAAAAAAAAAAAAAAAAAAAGCCTGCAAAAAAATTCTAAAATTAGGAACACTGGTAGCCTGTTGAAGTGTTGGAAATGCCTGGTACAACCCACATAGAGAAGTTAAACAGCTAATAATGAGCACTGAAACAAAATATTTTCCCAAAGTATCAACACTAATTTCTGTTCTTTTGCAAGAACTTTGTAACATTATGAATTAACATCAGACAAAAACATCTCGGGGGTAGCAATAAAATAATGATACTGTAGCCTCCAGTTTATATTACATTATCAAAAATAATGAAAAAAATATTGTTGCCCCAGAGAGACTTGGAAGACATTCAGATACAGTAGAGCTGGGTGTGACATGAGAAGATAGATAGATTAGACAGATATTACTGAACCAGTTAAGAAACTTTTGGGTATTCAGCTATCCAGAGTAATATCCACTCTGCTGATTGAAGGCTCTACAACTCATAATGAGTTCATTTTATAAGAGTCATTCCATAGCGTGATAACTTCTTAAAAGTTATTCCACTCTGTGGTAATTTTTAAGGATAGATGCTCAGCTGTTTAAATGTTTCTAAAGTGAACAGATAACATATCTGCATGTTTAGCAGATGTGTATCTTTCCCTCAGAATGAAAGAATCCTGAATACAGTTACATGCCTCATAATCACTGTTCTTCTGTAGAATAGCAACAGTATTTTTTAATCATTGTTCCAGATTTCAGATACAGCCCATTCTGCCATCACTACAAGGTGAGTCAAGCTGCCTAATGGTTCTGTTATTTTCGTACTACCCAGGCATATGCTGAGAGTCTAGTAGTTCAGTATCAATTCATCTCTTGGCTGAGACATCAAACTAAGATTCTGACCACTTATTGTAATTAAAAATCCCCATAAGCTTTTCACAAAGCATAGGTGCTCACCACAGTGTCCTGACAAAATTCCAACTTTGCATAATTATATTCTGCTCGTATATAATATAATTATATGAAATAATTATATTTTGCCTGAAATCCCCATGAAGTCTCATCTGGAGGCAGGATCCCTTCGCATTTCAAATCTCAGGATGTTGTGCAATGCTGCTGTCTGCTCAGAAATGTGAATCACAGAAAGATTATGGGGTTTTCTGTTGGTTTGTATCTTATTTCAATATACCAATTTTTGAAATTTTTAGAGCATTGCAAAACAGTTCAGTCAGAGATATTCAAAAGTTCATTTGTTGTTTACAGAAACAAAACAGAACAGGCTGTATTTTGGAAGATCTGCAAAGCAATTTTGAAATCTTTGCATCCAGTATTCTTATTCTGTTCACCAGCTTTAATTTTTCCTCAGAGAAAAGCAGATTAGCCTTATACATGTTGTTTGCATATCAATGCATAGCTTTTTGAGAATAGGGTAGGACTGATCCTGCAGGATTTTTATAGATATTATAGCAATTTGTGATTTGACTTTCTCTGCCAATTCAGTGCACAGCAGACAATGAGCTAAACTAATTTCATTATACCTTTCTCTGCTCTGTAGTGATATTAGGCATTGTTTCGTATCATTAATGCAAATCCATGAAGGTCCACTTAATGGCAAGTAAACTCAAGTGAAATATTGCTATGTCATTTCTGGAAATGGCAATACAATTTCAGGAAGAAACAGAGCAATACAGGCAAGCCAAATTGAATTGAAGCAAGAAGATTTCTGTGCTGCTTTGCCATGCTGCCACTATGATGTCAGAAGAAAAACAAAAGCAGAGCAAGTCTGCAGGAGGGGGAGCATAAAGCTGAAAGCAAGATGAGATGGATCAATGCAAAAACAAGCAGATGAGGTCACAACAAAAAAGAACAACAAAAAAATCTAAAAGAAAAATTCAAACCCAAACAAAGTAAAATAAACAAATGCTTGTATATATATACTGGGTATTATACTAACAGTCAAATTAAAATCTGGGTAAAATCCCAACTAATCTTACTTGAGAGATTAACTTTTTGTTGCTTGTGTATATGTACATGCATGACTCAATGCAAAGATTATCTCAGTCCTCTCTGCTCTCAGCCACATCCATTATTTGTGTAGGACACAGTCTCTGACATGAGTTCTTTGAAAAAATGATTGAAAAACAGTGAAGAAAGACAACAGAATAGATTCACTGATATGTACAGTGTGAGAGCAAAATTTATCTGTAGTGATGCTGAACATGCAGGAGCCGAGAGGCATAATCCAAAGACAAGGTGGATCCTGCACTGTGATTCACAGGATGGGCCTGGTTCTCCTGAGATTTGCAGCAGCCGCCAGGGCCAGGGCATGGCAGCAAGAGAAATCGTGTTAGGGAGTGCCACACACAAAACAAAGTATCCCCAACTTTACAGACTTGATATATTTAGAAGATACGATAGACATGTAGCCTTTGCAATGGCATTATTGATAGTCTAAAATGAACCCTTCATGGAAGGAATACAATTTCATATATCTAGATATTGATTAAGAAGTGGTCCTAAGTATCTAAGCTTTCAGATTCTCACATTTATTCCCACAGTATCCTTCAAGCAGGCAAGAGCCATTGATTTCATTTTTCATGAGTTACAAACATTCAGGGCTTTTTAAAAAGTATTTATGTATATAAAAGAAAATGTTTGTTAGAATTTTCAAAAACACATCATCCCACTGCTTTCAGTCTTTTTTCACTCTTTCCCACAGACTACTGCACTGCAATACTACTAAATTGACACAATTACAATTTCCGACAGTAGCTACAAATTCCCCACTGTAAGTACAGCAATGAACATCATGGCCATTTCTTCCTCTCTGCCCACTGCTGAAGAAGTAAAAGTTCGTCAACTAAAAGGACAGGATCGAGCACAAGGGCTAGACAATGTGAACTATTGTGAAAGTTCCACTGAGCAGTGTGTGCTTGACTGTAAATTTGCCAGTCAGTTTGTTGCGAAGTGTTGCTTACTTTTTCAAAGTTTAAGTGACTGTCCCATAGACAGAATGTTGGTTTTTGTCTTGAACTATTCTAGTGTAATTCTGGATTTACTCATCTTGCTGTTTCACCTGCTGTTTCACCCAGATAGGACAGCAAAAACAAGACAATAAATTTTATTTAGATGCTGTCTTACAGAGTATCTCCATGGCTATCCACTTAGTACTTCATACCAGTAGCCCAAACTCCTGCACCTAGGTGCTCTATCAAACACGGAGCAGGAAATCTACGGCCAGCAGGTTGCAGCCTGTATGTTCTGTCCACATGGATAAATGAGATAACTCCTGGGAGCGGAGTCCAGCCCCTGGGCCATGTGCTCAAATCCATTCCACTTTGGAGGTGTCAGCCTATGTTGCTCAGCTCTGAGTTCTGTGGGTCCTATGTGATACAGCATAGGTTATTATACATAATTAACTTATTATTGTTCATTTTGAGAGAGAGTATTAGAAGTGAGGGCTATGTTCTGAAATAATTTAATGGCATGGGACTAAAAAGGTCCTGGGAATGGAAAGATTGCAAGGGTAGACCAGACTGGAATACACCAAGTGCAGTAGTACACATATCTACTATCAGAAGCTATTCCTGAAATGAATTGTTCCCAGAACCATTCTTGGCTCTTTTTTTTAAGAGGATACAACTTCATTCCAGCAGAAAGCACAGGAGTGAACAAACATTTCTGCAACATAGATGGCCCAAATGCAAGGCCTGAGAATACACGAGAGAGAAATTATTTTACTATTTAGATACTTTTTTCTTTTCTGTTTAAAGTATTTATCTG
This sequence comes from Lagopus leucura, assembly GCF_019238085.1. Taxonomy (NCBI): domain Eukaryota; kingdom Metazoa; phylum Chordata; class Aves; order Galliformes; family Phasianidae; genus Lagopus; species Lagopus leucura. The sequence continues at coordinate 76,727,911 of NW_024962263.1, forward strand.
AATTCTACTCAGTAAAGAAATCATAAACGGATATGAACAAGCTTATCTTAATTTTTCTGAGACATGTTCATATTAAGTTATAGAATCATAGAATGCTTAGTGTTGGAAAGGACCACTAAAGGGGCATCTAGTTCAACTCCCCTGCAATGAACAGGGATGTCTGCAGCTAGATCATGTTGCTCAGAGCCTGGTCTAGCCTGACCTTGAAAGTCTCCAGGGATGGGTCATCCAACACCTCTCTGAGCAACCTATTCCAGTGCCTCACCACAATGTAAAAGATATTTTCCTTATGTCCAACCTAAATCTACTCTCTTTAAGCTTTAAACCATTTTCCTTTGTTCTATCACCACAGACCCTGCTAAAGAGTCTGTCCCCTTCTTTCTCGTATCTCCCCTTTAGATACTGAGGTCACCTCACAGCCTTCTCTTCTACAGACAGAACACCCCCAGCTCTCTCAGCCTGTCCTCATAGGAGAGATGTTCCATTCCTTGGATCATTTTTGTGGTCCTCCTCTGGATGCACTCAAACAGGTCCATATCTCACCTGGACTGAGGACTCCACATCTGGATGCAGTACTCCAGGTGAAACCTCACCAGCACAGAGTAGAGGGACAGGATCACCTCCCTCAACCTGCTGGTCACGATTCTTTTGATGCAGCCTAGGATACAGTTGGCTTTCTGAGCTGTGGGGGCACATTGCTGGCTCATGTCCAACTTCCCATCCACCAGTACCCCCGAGTTCTTTTCCATAGGGCTGTGCTCAATCCTTTCATCTGCCAGTTTGTATTGGTAGTGGGGACTGCCTTGACTTAGGTGCAAGACCTTGCATTTGGCTGTGTTTGAAGCTTATGAGTTTCTTGTTGGTCCACAGCTTGAGCCTGTCTAGGTATCTGGATGGCATCCTTCCCTCTGGTGTGCCAACCACATCCCACTGCTTGGTGCCATTTACAAACTTGCTGATGGTGCACTTGACCCCACTGTTGATGTAGTTGGTGAAGGTATTAAGGGCATTGGTCCCAGCACTGACACCTGGGGGACGCCACTCATCACAGTTTTCATTCCAGACATTGAGCCATTGACCACTGCTCTTCGGATTTGATTCTACACCCAGACATTGGGCCTCTTTTTATCTCCACTAGCCCTTCTAATTGCTATTTCTACTCTTGTAGAGCAAACTCTACAGTGAGAGCTAGGATAATCCTCTCTATAAAAAGCAGTGTCTTCCAGCAATTGGTATATGGTGTCATTAGTCTACGGTCCAAGAAGCCCCACAAGGAAAAGTATGATTTGTGGTCTACTCTAAGTCATCTTGCATTTAAAGTTAAGAAAAATTATCAGCTCAGTACCAAAAAGCTCAAATTTCTTAAGAAAGGATCTGCACTTTCAGTGGAAATTTCTAGGAGATTGTAATCAACTTAATGGCAGATAGTAGTTGAGAATCCCCATGCGTACACAATTGATCTGAATATTTCTCTCTGAAATCTCAATTTAACTTAAAAATAAAATCTGTTTCTTGCAGATTAGAATAAGATATGTGCAAGCCTATGAAATAGGCTATTTTACTCTGCCCTACTTGTCTTCAGGGATTTTTCCCCCATTTTAAATTATTACTGCAGGCTTGATAGATTATGTTGTAGAATTTTCATTTTAAACCTCCTATTGATGCATCTTCTCTCCTTATTTAATTTGTATAGCTCCATTTGTGAGTTTCACCCCGTAATAGATTTTTTCCTCAAAATTTCATCAGCTTTCTCCCTCATGTACTGATGCAGTTGTCCATTCTATGTAATTTTTAACAGCTCTGCATAATGCTTAAACATCACCTGTCAGTTCCTTGTCAAATAAGCACCAACATTACCAAAACATAATATTTTGGTGCTACATGAATGACATTTCCAAAGGAATATAAAGGGAGATAAGTATACCCTGCTTAATGTCTTTTCAACAATCTTACGCAAGTACCGTGATGAATAAATATTCAAAATAAGATCATGGTTACTGTGCTTTAAACAGAATTAAAAGACATAAAACAACTGTGTTTTTTCAGTTTAGTTTTCTGTATTGAATGTCTTAGTGGAACTAATTAAAATAATTACATAGAAAGCCTCTATAATGTTTAATAAAAGAAACAAAAATTAATTTAATCAGTTTTAAAATACAAATATGCAATTCCATCATTAAATTATTCAATTTGTTTTATCAAACTTTCTGAAAAAATTCTTATAAACAGATATTTTTAGCATTCACTTTTGATACTGTAATTCATAAATAAATAACTAAGGGAACATTGTTTATTTCATGTAAATGTGCTTCAATTTTTGAAGAGGGAACCTGTGCTCAAGATGTTTTATTGTCAAATGTGTAAGTTTTCACATATGCAACATTAAGGCTATATTTTAAATATATGTTTTAAAAACTAGCACAGGTATTAAAAGAAGAAAGAATAAGACAGCCAGCCATACGTCAGTAGAGTGCTTGATGTTCTAACAGCAGCAGTTCTCATACATAAAACAACAGATAGGTTATTATTTTTTTCTTCTTCTAGCTACAGACTCGAGGAGAAGACGTGAACTGCAAATGGAAGCTGACTACCTAAGAAAAATCCCACCCTTTTCTACATCCACCTATATAAAAATGAAATCTCTTTTAAAAGGGAATATATGATATATTTTCAAGTTTGGAAATGAAAGACTTACATTAGGGATATATGCAGTTCCAGTGCATTATAGTCTACTGCTAGATATTACAAAGAGCAGATTGTGAATTTTTGAATGCATGTTTTTATATAAGACAGCTTAAATAATAATAATATGCTAAATAGCCTCAAAAACTGAGCAACAGCACCAAGCTCGGTATTGATAAATTGTTCACAAAAAGTACACGAAGATTCATTCATTAAGTTCTTCATAGAAGTTATTGTGTAAATACTTTGAATAATAAATAACTTCAAGAAATCACAAGAAGCTCATGAACAATTAACAAACAGGAAAGTCTTAATTTCTTCAAATAAATTATTGACTGTGAATGAACTGATTAGGTCTAGTGCTAAAATATACAGAGCATATGTAACTGACAACAAAGAAGCCTAAAGCAGATGGAAATGTGTCTGCATCTATGCGGAATTTACAAGGCAGACTAGTTTGATCATAACAATGAAAATCTCTTATTTCCCTAGTACCAATATTCATGACTAATGTTAGAAGACATAGATGTTACTGAAGCATGGCAAGTCACTAAACTTCAAATAAAATGTCTTGGGACATTGCCATTCTCAGAAAAAATTCCAATTCTCAAAAAGGCAATCTTTTGAATGAAGTGCTTTTTATTTGATGAGAAAAACAAACTTTAGTAAAATCAATTTAATCTAATATGGCTAGGCACATCACAGAACATGTAAGTACTCTTTTGGATGTGTAACAAGTGTTGGATAGCTCAAGGAGAATCACCATGAAGGTTGCAGGTTAACCTTCGTTTTCAGTCCTAGATGTGTTCTTCCTCTCACTTAGTGATGAGAGAGTAAAGAACAAGCACTGTAATTATGCTAAATAGAGAAGTTAAAGAAATCTGCACCAAACTCCCAAAATTCTGACTCTGAAACCTCCTGTTACATATTCCAGGAAGCACCTAAGCTCCCTAATTGCTATACCTTTTCTGTATTTCTCAAGTAGTGGTATCGCTATGCATACCCCAAATTCTTTCCTTGAGAGAAGTGAATAGCTTAGTACTTACCTCCTGATTAAGTCAAACCAAGATCCCCAGTCAGGCATTCCTCAATTCCCCCCCACCCTGCCCCAGTTCCCTAGGGCTTTGATCTGGGAGATGTTATCAAAACATACCTAACATATGCCAGCTGCATTAGACTCTGCATAAAATGCAATTGATGCTGCTACTCTTTATATAATATTCTTTGCTAGGAAAGTGGGCGATCTAAGGGAGAATTATTCTTTCTCTCAACTGATATTTTTAATTAGATGACCTGGATTCAGCTAAAGGAGGGTTCAACGTCCATTTCTCCCAACTTTCTAAGAGTGAGAGACTGAAGTACTCAAGATAAATGGAAGTAAAACACTGTTCCTATATGTACCTACAGGACCATATGCTGGTAAGAGTGTTAAAGTCACTGGATAGAAAGAGAGATTTGTTAGAAATGCTTCACACTATTACCTAGTGGTGGAAATCCTCACCTATGATGTTTGTACTCAGTGTCCTGCCTTCATTATATCCTGTGGTTCTCTTTCCTCTCTTTTTTATTAAAAAAATAAAAAATAAAAAAATCAACAAAGAAACCCCTTCTGCATGCCTTCTGCATTGGTCATAGATCCCAGACTGTTCAAAAGATCAGCTGGTGGACTGTGCAGAGGATGCAATATTTTCTACATCCCTCAGCTGTCCATCTTTTCTTTTTCCCAAATGTTTATACACTGAATGTTTTTCCACCTACTGGGGCACTTCTGCTGACAACCTATTGCATCAGTGAGAGTAAAACCAGCATCATGGCAGAGAATTATACCTTGGCAAAAGCAGTAGACCTCAATTTATAGAACAACAGCTCTTCTGACACCAGTGGATGCTGTGTCCAAGGGGCTGATCCTTGCCTCCAAACACAGTCTGCTGACTTCAGATATTTCCCTATATTTTCCCACTTGATCTCACCGAGAAGGGTTTAATTTTCCCTACACATGGCCTCATCTTTTATTATTATTATTATTATTATTTACCTAAAGGTTAGTAACTAGGAAGATGATTCTTCTTACCTAGAATAAGGTGCCAGCTTAAAAAAAATAAAATGCATGGCAAGTCTTGTTTTCCCTCCACAAATTCACAAACTTTCTGACTTGAAAAAGAATGGTAAACATTACGTCTCTAGGCATGCCTTACTTCAGAGATGCACTTGGCTGGAAGTCAGGCTTAGGATTTACCTTCGGGTAGAATATTTACATATTTCCAACTTTACTCAGTAATATGCCAGTCAATTTAACCTCCTGTGTCTAGAAAAAAGTAGGTTTTTGTTCAACGGAGATAATTCAGGTACAGAATTGTGCATGACAACTTGTTGCCTGAGTATGCGGTGTGTAAGCTTGCAGCCTGAAAAATTTGTGTTGGAGTCTTGCGGCAAGATGACATTTCTTCTCTGTAGTGTTTACATTTAGAGAATATATATATTTTCTTCCTGAAAATGTAATGAAATGAATTTCATATCTGAAGAAGCTACTCCCCACTCTAGGCCTTTTAAAGTTTTGTTGCCTCCCTTCCTCCTTTCATACTCACTAATCTTTCTTTAATAAAGCAGGAAGTATGATCATCCCAGGCTTTTATTTATAACTTCAGCTGTAGACATTGGACTTGCCACTCCAGATACATTCATGCACTTGAAAAATTAAATGTATGCAATCAGAACCTTTTCTCTCAATAGCTGCTGTGCTTTTTGCAGATTCTTCTAACATTTTCTTGCCCTCAGATGATCATTTTTGATGCAGTAACCAGGCAGGACAGATACGACAACAGTACCTAACAAAAAGCACTTATTTAGTTTCCTCCCTTCCTTCTTTCTTTGTGTGAGCTTGGGAAAGCAGGAATTGCGCTGGCTAGTTCTGAGCCTCTCACACACAAGGTCAGACAGCAGCACCAGCAGTTCCTCTTCCTATATTTTACTTCAACAATTCTTCAGTGCGGCAGTATCTTCTGGTGGGAAAGCTTGATTGCACGTGCAGTGTTTCCCCACCTTCTGCAGGAGTTTATTTTGAAGCCTGTTCTGGGAATACAGATTATTCCTTCCTTTAATCACATGAAGCTCAGCCAGTTGCCACTGGAGCAGTATCTTGGTTTGTTTCTTTTTGACCAAAAATTGCTTAGAGACACTTCTGGAACAATAGGCCTGCTGCATTCTAGGAAACTTTCCTAGCTACTTAAATATGCTCACTCTTCTCTTCTGGCTCCATAAATCTTGCACTGGTTTCTACACCAAGGAACAAACTCAGTGGAAGCTGCAGAGACTGTTCCTGCTGAGATTGGAGAACTGGGTGATCTCAAATGGCTGAAGCATTGGATTTGAACTCGCCCCAGGCACAACCAAGCACTGTATCAGACCTTCTCACCTCGTGTGGGAGTGATCTAACCACCAGACCCTAAGCTATGAAAAAGAAATATTTATCTTTCTTAATATGATGTGGTGGGAAGAAGGGGACAGCTATGTTAATATGAACTGCTTTCTTGATTTATTGCAAAAACAGAACACAGCTCCAGCATCATTAGTTAGTCTTCACTGGACTATGAAATTGTTGCAATTACATCAATTAATGTTGGATAAAAGGCAACTAGACAAAAGAAAGGAATTGAGAAAGCACTTGGAAACTCTCTTTGCTTTCATTTTACTGCTAGTATGAAACACAAAAATCTCTTTCAGACCCCTCTTGCAGTCCTTCTGATTCACTGGTTCTGTTCCTAAGCTAGGCTGAAACAGAGCAAAGAAATATTGGTAGCTAGATAACATGAGTAATTCCACCAAAGTTAAGAGCAAAGTAAATCAGGAATATTCATTCTTAACATTAACAACTCACAATGGTTAAAATCCAGTGCACCCAGGAAAAGAATCAGCATTAATTCCCAACATGAGAAATTGCAGAAGGTAGCTATTCACAGGTGACCATTTAGGATCAGACTTAGATTAGAACTGAATCACCCACCTATCTTCCACCAGCCTAAAAAATTTTACCAATACTTCTTCCTTCCCCCCCATAGGATATGATTTTTCCTCCTAGTATATGTTTTATTGTATGATTTAGAACAGCTGGTGACCAGTTGATAGCTGCAGATAATTAGCTTTTAAATGTTGCCAATTACATTTTCACCTGTTCTATTTACAAATCCTTCCATGCTGTCAAATCCAATTACTGCATTTAAACTCTTTTCTATAAGAACAGAAAATGGTAAAAAGCCTTTTATTAAGAGGAAGTTAACTTGCTGTAAAGTAAGACTTACAGAAGCGTTTCAACTTGTGTTAACTTACTACTAAACACATTTCTGTATACATGTAGAAAGAAATAAATTGATATCAACCTTGAACATCTATCCCTGGAGACAAATTATGAGTTTTCATCACTTTTGTACAATTCCGAGAGTGCATTTTTTTTCTTTTTCTTTTTCTTTTCTTTTTTTTACAAGATTTATCAACAAAGAATCCAGCCCAACACATTCTGTAGTGACTAGAAATACTATTATACATTTCCAGGTCTGTCAGTGAGGGGTGATTAGTTTTTGTTTGCAGATCTAAATATGCAATACGTTCTAAAAGCGTACAATAATTCCTCAACTATATAGTTATCAGAATTCTGCCAGTGAAGTTGGCTGTCTGAAAAGATCCCATGTTGACAGTTTTCATGCTCCAAACTGTAAAATGACAAACATTGCAATGACAAGATTAAAGCTTATTTTATGGTAAAGGTGAGATTTTAGTAAACTAATATGTAAAACAGTCATAGCTTATAGGATACTGAATACAGAGGTGTCTTAATTTTGAACAGTAACACAAGAAACTTGAGTTTTCTTATACATAACTAAGCACTGGTAGTTGAAACAAATTTTAAGAACAAACTTTAACAAACTCAACTTTTCATTGACTCTGCTGAGTAATTCTGAACAGCGTATTCTAAGGTCACTGGGACACTAAAATAACTTTTTATTACTATCATATTTTTTTTCCCTTGCTTTGTTAAACCACAGGAGCACATAGTACTCTGTTTTAATAAGGGAAACACAAAATTCAGAGCTGTCCTGGGCATGTTTATTCTATTTGCTTACTAGAAGAAGAAAATGTAGCCTACTTCCATAGTGAGAAGAAGCCTTTAGCCAGGGTGTATATGGTTAAGAGAAGGGAAAATAAATGAAACTTCTGATACTTTCTTATAAAAATAATTTTTCCCCATCACAATAAATATATTATGAACATAGAAGTTACTCACCACCATTTCAGGAATCAAAATACCCAAAGTTAAATCAGATAAATCAGACTTAATTTTATCTGGTCATAACTCTAAGCAATTTTCCAGTAAACGTATGACTTGCAATACAAGCAGCAAAGCTTATAAAAAATAGGGCATGTACTGATTGGGTTTGAAAATGATGAGGCCTGCAATATAATTTTTTTTACCTCTGAGGTAAAAGGACACATGTAGCTTGTGCTGCTGGGATGTGGAAAGCTGCTAAGAATCCATGAGAAGCAAAGAAGCTATCAGGAATTTGCTGCCGATTCTCTCTGTGGCTGAGAGAAAAGAGCAGCTCTTTTTAATTTGGAGTTTTCAGAAGTCAACTTTCTTTCTGTACTGTCACATTAATTCAGGCTTCTACTGAATGCTAACTTTCTTGTGTTTTTTCTTACCTAAGTAAAATCTGGCCAAATCAGAATAGATTACTTGTGAGATCACTGAATTAGCTCAAATATGTGTCCTGTGTTTAGTCCTATAATGATCTTTTTCATCATCTGCCTTAGACCCAACGTGTCACATCCATTCAGACGGCAGGAAAGGGGCCTTATGCCTTACCCAATGCTGATTGCCTTCAGTGTCTTCCTTGAGAACTGACCTGTGATCTTATTTGAAAGGTCATTCTCCGAAACATGTAGAGGCAAATGTCAAGTCTATGCATGAGGAGGGATAAACCCACGGGGTTATTACAGGCTGTGGGAGCTGTCCACCTGGGAAGCACCTTGACAAGAAATGACCTCTAAGTCCTGTTGAGCAGCAAGTTGAATGTAAACTTACACTTGAGGTCTTCTTTTATGGATAAATGCTAATAGTACCTTGGGCTGTATCACAACTGTGTAACCAACAGGTTGAAGGAAGTGATTATTGTTCTCTTTTTAGCAACTGAGGCCACATTTCAAAAATTATACCTAACTCTGTGTTCCCAATATAAGACTGACAAATGAAAGTAAGTTCAGTGGAGGGTCAAGATGATTAACAGTACAGAGTGTGTGGTATATGATGAACTGTAGACACAAAAGCACCTGGTATATGAGGAGCTGGGTTTGTTTAGCCCAGAGATAAAAAGGTTAAGGGGGCATGTAAGAGCTGCTTTTAACTACCTAATAGGTAGTTGCAGACTGTTATAGATTGATATTCTTCTTGGTGGTCCAGAGCAAAAGCTTAAAGGGCAACAGGCTCAAGCTACAGTAAAGAAATTATGTGAGGCATTGAAATATTGAAACAGAGCCCCGGAGATGCTGCATAGTCTCCCTCTTTTGAGATACTACATCAATTGAATACAGCCCTGAGGAAGCATTAATAATTTTATCTACTATGGCAAGGAAGAGCACCAGCAAATCTCCAGCCTGTTATTGGCTGAAACTGTTCTGCCTTGTGGACAAAGAAGGGCTCTTCAGGCTACCAGGCAGTTTGTCTGCTTTTGGCAAGAGTTTATGATGTTTGTGTTTCTGGGGTTACCAACCCAGTGCCCATTGTAGAGGGCATGAACAACCTGCAATGCCCATTGTAGAGAGCACAAACAACTTGTAAGAGCCTTTCTGTTTTCAGTGATGGATCTCTTTGGAAAGGTAAGCAAGAAAGGAAAGAGCCAAACAGTTCTTTGTCATTTTCTGTTCTTGTGTTTGTAACATGCAGTGACCTTGGCTCAGACACTAACAGGGTTGAGGCATATCAGTGCCCTTATTTTGGGACATATTCAACACAGAAGGATGGGCTGAGCTGTGTGCACTGGAAAGACCTGTCATAACTAAGTGTGGGGTTGTTAAACTCTAAACCTCCTGGTCCTAAAAGATATTCACTAATTTACTGTTGCTAATTTCATACTTACTGGATTATTTTTTAAAGTGTTGTCCTCAAATTTTTCCTTATAATGCTGAAAGACATGATGTATGTGTACCCTTGCCCCTCAGAAATCTTTTTCATAGCTGTTGTTGGAGTACATGTAATTTTAGACTAACATTTCTGTGCTTTAAGAATAGCTTTTCTTGGAACAGTGTTCTTAGAATTTTTTTCTCTTGTGCACTGGTTGAAACCTAAGTTCAAACATACCTCAACAATTTTCCTGATATTTAAAATTCATCGTACATCTTTTCCCTTTGTGATGAGAATTCAAAAGTTAAATAGGAAAAATGTTAATAGAAATAACCAACTTCCTCTGATTTACCAGTCATACAGACAGAATGGAGAGCTGGGCAAGCACCAAGTGCATGAAATTTAACAAGAGCGTGTGCCAGATTCTACACCTGGGACCAGGCAACTCTGGATGTGTGTACAAGCTGGGGGATGAGAGGCTGGAGAGCAGCCCCGCAGAAAAGGATCTACAGGTTTTGGTTGATGTCAAGTAGAATATGAGTCAGCAGTATGCTGCCAAAAGGGCCAGTTATACCCTAGAGTGCCTCAAGCCCAACACTGTCAGCTGAGTGAGGGAAGCAATTGTCCCAGTCTGCTCAATAGTGCTGCCTCACCTTGACCAGCACTGTGTGCAGTTTTCGGTAGGATAATTTAAGAAGGATATAAAACTATTAGAGAGCATCCAAAGGAGGGTGACAAAGATGGTGAAGGGTTTGGAGGGCAAGATGTGCTGGGAACAATTGAGGCCACTTAATTTGTTCAGCCCAGAAGATACTGAGGAGAGGCCTAATGGTGGCCTACAGCTTCCTCATGAGGGAAGTGGAAAAGCAGGTGCTGATCTCTTTGGTGACAGCAACAGAATCTAGAGGAATAGCATGGAGCTGTGTCAGGGAGAGTCAGAGTGCTAGGAAAAGGGTTTTCACCAAGAGGTTGGCTGGGCATTGGAAGTCTCCCCAGGGCAGTGGTCATGGCCCCAAGGCTGACAGATGTCAAGAAGTGATTGGGCACCACTCTCAGAAGTGCAGTTTGAAATTTGAGTGGTCTTGTGCGGAGCCAGCAGTTGGACTCAATGATCCTTATACGTCCCTTCCAGCATAGGATATCTTGTATTGCTGTGTTTCTATACCACATAGGAGAGCAGTTAAATTTGAGTTCAGTCTTGGCAGAACTCGGTATAGATGAAATTGGCACAAATCAGGAACAATCTAAGTTTTATTGAATAAAAACAATAGTTTAACTGGAAAAGGCAGTCAGTGCTGTGCATAGCACAACTCTTTATCAGCTGCTGCATATAAGTATATGCTTGCAAAGCTTTATTTCCAGAATCACTAATCTGCCAAGACACAAAGCATGGCAGAATATGCTTGCAAACTTTTATTGAGTGATGTAACAGTCTGCCAACAGCAAGAACTTCCTGTGTAGTTATAGATCTTGGTACCTACCTATTGCAGGAGAAGCACATTGGCAGTACTACCTAATCATGGATAAAACTATCTTAGATAAACAGCTGTTGGTAGTTGCTTATCCCTTGGGGTCTATGCCCAGCAAAAAGTGGCTGCTGCCAGCAACAGTTTCCAGAAACACATGAGTATTGTGCGTGGAGGTTTTGTCACTCCATAGGATTTTCACTGGGACCTTTATATCCCTTTCAATGAGGCAGATGGCTCAGGGACACTGTATGCAAAGCTGCTGGGATAAGGTATGTAATTAAGGAGTAAGATTATGTATTTGGACATCACGAACGTAGAGTTGGAAGGATAATTTGAGGGTCTGCCTTAGGAAAGCTTAGTTGGTAGTAATTGTGAAAAGTAATGAAGTGGGACAATATTGCAGTAAAATACAAGTTGAAAAGGAGAAGTAAAGAAATATAATGTGTACAAGCGAATGGTCTGATGAATATTATTAACAGCTACTGGAGTTATGCACTTCTGCTCAGGTACCTAAAAATATATTGACAGTACAAGAATAGTTGTGCTGGCAGCTAGATGGATACCTTCAGATTGTAGAAATGTGCTACAGGCCTCTGCAAGCTCAAGGCAGTTCTTAACTGAGAGATCTTCTGGTTAGCAAGCAACCTGGTTTGAATGATCACAAACAGCTGGAGGTGAGAGGCAGGATCGTCTTGTAGTTCAGCACTGGATTAGGACAGCAAAGATTTGTCTTCATCAGAATATCTGATGATTTTGAACAAGTTATCTAGTCCTTTTTTTTGGCTCAATTTTCTATCCCTAAACTGTAGAAATAATGGGAAAATATAAAAAAATAAAACCTTTCTTCTTTTGTGTGTGCGCTAGTTTGGGGCTTATTTCTTTGCATAAAAACAATATATCCATAGGTACAGGATTCAAGTCTTGGATTGAAAATTCTTCAGAGAAGAAACTGTTCGGCCACGACAAAATGAGGCATGGATTTTATTTAGGGCCTTTACACATTATCACAGTGGCACTGTGAGCCCTTGTCCTGGCTTTCTGGGGGAACCACAGTGATTCTTCTCTATGGAGCAGTTTGTCACCTCCTTTCTGAACTGTAGTGAGAAAAAAGACTTGTATATTCTATTTTCAGCTCTTAACTGGTTTGTTGTATGTCCATAATTATAACAGAACACCCTACCACAGAGAACATGAATGAGCTCAAAAAGGTTACTTAAGGGTAACTAGAAAAATATCCCAATAAAGTAAAAACACTTCCATAAATTCTATGTAAATCCCCAATGGAAAAGATATGGAAAGAGAAAACTACAGAGGAGTGGGTCTCCTGTCTCCTCACTTTATAAAAAGAAAATTCTTGAGAAAAAAAGCCAAAACATTTTATTACTGTGAATGGGAGAAGTCCTCTGGACTCCCTGCTTTGGCGGTAATTGCAGAGTTGCTGTCCTGTATCATACCAGCAGGCTCCAAAGAGAAGTAATTAATAGCTTCAAATGACACTATATAAGTACAACTACATAGGGTGCATTTGTACCATGCAGTCAATTTAACTCTCAGTGTTAGCTCTAGACCTAGCAACAATATTTTTCATGTTCTATGTCACTGTGCTGAGGCAAAATTAGACTCAGGGCTATGCAACTCTGGAGTGTTAAGGCTGCAGGCACTTTACACTGCACATTGAAGATACTTCAGTAGGTACCATACATGGAGCTATAGGATCTGGTGTTATTCTCAGTGATGCCTAGAAAATGTTAAGTGGAGATATGAAGCAAAAAGGAAGTGAAGGCAATCCTATGCTAAAAAGGCACAGAAAGTAGAGGTAGGGTCTATCATTAGAGTGGGACTCAGAAGAATTAAGTTTATTTCTATAAGGGCTACTTTTAAGCCAGATTTCCAAAAGATTTGGATGTATCAGCATTTTGGCTAGGCAGTCTGAGACTTTCTCTTCTAAATAGAAGCCAGCTTGAGACTTCAGACTGACATGTCTCAGATATCTTCCACTGAAACACCTAATGTTGCTGCTCAACATGAAAACATTGGTCCAGTTGAGTTTTTGTTTATTCTTTTTTCAGCAGTGAATAATAATCCATGTGTATACATATATATATATATATGTTGTGTATATATGTACTTACACTTATCCATGAAGTGTTCAAGCACCCTTTCAATGACTTCAGTTTATGACCCACAAATCCTGTATTGCCAAATTAGTAGCTCACTTATCAACAGATTTTGGAGCTCACATATCTTTTCTTGCCTCAACTTTCTTAGATATGAAGTGGAGAAGGAAAATCTTGCTTCAGAAGACATGTTGTGATTCATTAGCACTGTATATAGTCACTCTTGGAGAATTTCTGATGCCTAGGGGCAAAGATCAAGTACTTCACGTTTCTAAAAATATATAAAATATTAAAACTAAAATGCACAGTATAAAATAACACTTCACTCTGGGCCTTAAGAAAACAAATTCTATCATAACTGTCAGTTCCAAAAGTATGGGCAGATACGCTGTTTCTCAATAGAATCACTGATTGTTAGAAGGGTGTTTCCTTGAAATTGACTTTGTGTCATGTGTTGGCCAGCTTTCATTATAGAAGCTAAATTCTTCCTAGCTCAGTCTTATTATGCTTTTAACACCTTTTCTGAGCAGTTCACACACCTCCAACTCTCCTTGGTGCTGAGTCAGTGTGCAAGCCATGTTGTGTCTTTCTTAATTGTTTTGATGGTTTCCTGTAATATGCACTTTTCTATTTGTGGAGAAACAGGCTTATTAAGTAATTATGCTTGCTTAAAATCACACTCCAAAGAAAGATGTGAATCCTAATGTTGTACGCTTGTTTTAGAAGACAGAGATGTTAGGTCTGAAGTGAATGACCAAAGGCAAATTCATATGTGACAGTGTGAGGCTGGGAAGGGCAAAGCCTGTATAATTAGCTGGCCAGTTTATACTCTGCATTGTCCTTGGCATTTCTCTGAACACACAGCCAGAAATTGCTTATGCTATGAGATATACTGAGGCCACAGGCTGAAATCATGTGTGATTCTGGCCCAGCTCTAGAATTTCAGGATTCTAAGAAGTTAGCAGGTATCTCTAGGGGTGTATAACCATCTCTAGGGATACAGATCCACATGCCACTCAGCAAGACCATGCCTGTGCCATGTGCAAAACTTGAGCATCTCTGTGTGGGCCTCTCTGACTATACTGTCTGTTCAACATCAATTATGTGATACTGCCATCAAGGCAGATAAACTATATATTGCTTTATCTCCTCTTCATGCAAAGTTTATCTCAAACTTGCATCTGAATAGAGGTGAGTTTGGCTTTGTGTGTTCTCACAGATGCAAGAAAGCCTGAGACCTGTTTCTGAACTCAGCTTATATGATAAATCTATCTGTAATTATGACCATTTTATTCCAATCCAGTGCCACTAACAAAGACAGTGTCTGTTGTCTAGAATGTATATGTAGTAGGTGGTATAATAACCTGGATCAGACTTAAAAAGAAGGTAAGAAACATAAAGCATCTAGTGGCAATATCTTTTAAAGCTGACAAGGATGGTAACCTTCAGATCTGCCTAGTGTCTGCGAAAGAAAAAACACATGGTTAAAAATAAGAATCATAATAAGAAATTTCACTTAACGTGGATGACTCCCAATTCCATTTTTTGTTTATTCACTGGTCCAGATGTAAAACTTAGATTTTCATGTACTCCAAGTTAAAACGATCTTGCTCAGCCCAGGCTTCCTCTAAGAGAAGATGTGCCTTTTGCCTATGTTCACAGAAGTTACATTAGTCTCTCTATCTTTAGACTGTATGATTTCCTAAGAGTGAAAGAATTAAGAATGATGATTAACCCAGGCAGGTCAAATACCAACTGAAACTTGGAAAGAACGGCACAAAAGGCACACATTTCATGGGAATAGAGGCAATGGTGATGCTGACTGAAGGACAAGGATTTTTCCAGTCTTAGCTGAAGGTAAATGGAAGCAGAGACAGATCTAGGCTGAGCAGCTGAAAGGGTGTGGAGGCAAGTCAAGTGGAGAATGGATTGGTAATAATATCTGTGAGTGACTTCCTACTCTGAAATAGATCTAAATTTACAATAAATTAAGCCAAAAGCTAAGGGGCCAAGACCTGAATAAAAATTGCCTGGAAAAGTTGATTTTATTATTTACTGTATTTCTGAAGACTTAGTTATACTGGCAGAACAGGCATAACACACAGGCACCAAAAGTACTGCAGTGAAACCACAGAGAGTGACTGGTGCACTGTGATATGTGAATGCCACCCGCAAACCTAGAAGAGCCTAAGGCTTATTCTACTCTGTGATCAGGTCAGTGACTGGTTAGTTGACTACAGGATACATAACCAGCATCAGAATTACAGGCAGTGAGATGATTCTCAAGACATCTCACATACCAACTGTGTACCTTACATTTATTAGGTATCAAGTTGAACTGAAAATTTTTTTGTTTCTGCGCAGCCACAAGCATTGCTTAACAGTCACTGATTTATCCTTTGTTGTCTATTACTCTCACTAGGTAAGATTTATAAATAGCTCTTGCTGAACATTTCTATTTCTCTTTTCCTACATCATCCTCACCAACAAAGCACCCAACACACCCATATTATTTTTATGTAATTAAATTTTCCATTTTAATTTCAGTGACCTCCCTCAGATTGGCCCTCTTCCACAGGCAAAGTGATTATAAGGCAGACAGATCTACCTCAGCATAATATTATTTAGATGTGGTCAGTAGCCAAACCCCCAGATACCCACCTTCTCTTAACTCAGCATCCAAATTTGGACCTGAAACTCAAGAAGAGTTTCAAGACAGAGTCTGGATAGGATTAAGAATAAAGAATACATTATTTTTCACATATAAAGTGTGACATGTCTCTTAGAGTATTATGAAACTCTACTCATTCTCTCAATTATGTGATTTCCCATGCTTTTTTTTTTTTCAACTGTGTCTGACAGACCACGAATTGACCATCTTCCCTTGGTGGGTACTGCTGAAACCTTGTTACCATTGTATTGATACGGACCGTTTGGTGTGTGGTTGGGAACGTGGCAGCCAGTGTTTTCTTCAATTCTCTTTTTACCATTCCTGCTTTTCCTACAGAGGAGAGTATCTAATTTCTAGTTCTGGATCCCATGTGAGGTTAGTTCACAGCACTACATACTTTGGAGGTAAAGATACATCACCCTTCCTATGTCATGTTACTGATATTGAACACAGTCTCATGTGGTCCCTGATATTTTACTCATTGTGAATGAGCATCACTTCTTGGGTGTGTATTCATTCCCTTGTTAACAGAGATCACTATCTTCTTGTTTCCTCCTTGCTTCCTTTTTTTTTTCCTTCCTTCAATTTTTTCCCACTCTCTCTCCAGGGGTAGCTGTTCTGGCATGAAGTTTTCAGCTGTTTTTTTCTGAAAACAATCTTCCCAGATAAATCTTTTCCCCAGCCTGCATGCTAGATCACAATGGTTCTTTTTTAGCACATTTTTCCCCAGAGAAGCGCTGTGAACTTTATTAATGTTTTTAAGAACAGTTACTGTTTATTTGGATAATGTTTCTGTACAGTCAATTTTGCAACAGAATATTCATTTAGTATGGAGTGGCAGTGCAGAAGTAGAAGGATGTTGTTCACAGCCTGCATCCCTGTAACTGCAGTCAGTTGGCCTCATGGTTTTAGGGCTTTCAGCAGCAAACTAGGTCAGTGGGGCCCTCTACATCAAAGCTTCTCCTTAGACACTGTAAATCGCATGCTTTTATACTATTCCTACTGTACACTGTGTTCTTCTGTAATTATAAATGTATGTTTCCCATCACCACAAAGACTTCACATTGCTCAAAGGAAATCTCTCTTCAAAGGCTTTAAACTGTTGAAGGGCAGGCCCCCTTCTGAGAGCTACCATTGCTTCGGGTGATTCCTTCTTTAACTCATCCAGAGTAGAACCACCAGCCAATTCAACTGGCCTGTATCACACCGTGTCTGAACTGGCCTCCGGGTTGCATTTCAGTCTTGGAAAATGGCATTGCTGAATTTAAAAATACAGACAAAAAAAAAAAAAAAAAAAAAAAAAAAAAAAAAAAAAGAATAGAATTACTGTACTCATAGTTGGCATGTCCTGAAAACATGGGACTTCAGTTACTTAGTGTTCTTCCACAACCCAAGTCTTAGGGGGAGATATCTGTTTCTGTAGTAAGAGAACAGTTTGTTGTTTTGTGTGTTAGTTACACCTGAAAGAAAGTGAGAATTAAGAGGATGCATTAATGGGGAAAAAACAAAACAAAGAAACTTGGAGAAGGGCAACAAAGAATATATAGGGACAAAATGTTGTTACAAATTAATTTTATAAATATATATATATGTGTATGTAAATATATACATACTTATAAGTACTTGTGTAATGACCTTTATACATATATATGTGTGTAACTAAAATAGAAATGTAACTAAAATAAAAACTCGGAAAACATTTCCTTCTATGATAGCACTCACTTCTAATGGAGTGGAGTAACTCCACTGTAGCTAGTATTTTCTTCTAGGTAATGACTTACTCATGACAGCAAGCACTTACAAATATTTGCAGGATAGAGACTTAAAATTAAGGTAAATTTAATGCTAACACTTGGAACTCATACTTGAAAAGCAGTCATGAATGAACATAATTAAGCTTGCTGTAGCAGTAGCCACACACTATATTAGTTTTATAACTAATTATATATGAAAATTAGGAGTTATCTACCTTGAATTCTTTTCAAAACTGGGCCTGCGGATTGCTAAGGTCACACAGGAATGTTATGACACATCAATAACCCAGTTTTTCACGTTCCATGTAAGCATCTCAAGTCTGAATAACCCTGTTTCTCAGTTACGTTCCCTTTGGCCCACAATACGGCTCTCTCCAGCTAGACCAGTTGTTGTCTCTCTGCTGCGCACTCCTTTTACTCCCTTTGAAAATAAAAGCTACAATTAGATCTTGTTCTCCATTCCAATTGTTTCTTGGATTGCACTATTGCTGGCACCTAGATAACCCTTGATATAATTCAAGTGTTGTCAAAAGACGTTCTTCAAGCATAGAAGGCTCATCTGCATAAGAAATTTGCCAAATATGACTAGATATAACTTTATTATCATTATCTCAACAGGGTCATTCCTGGGGATGACATCTGCACTGCAATAAATAAATCAATAAATTCAAGTAAGAAATAGCATTCTCATTCTGAAAAATGTGAATCTTCATTGGGAGTTACGTTTTCTGGAACCAGTGCTTAAATTAATTTAGAAATTCAAAGCAAACTTTCCCAACCTTTGGGCCAGATTTAGGATTCACATGAGTTATAGGAGTGGAAGAATTACTTGTGGACTCTTTGCCAAGGGTGAAAGGATCAGCCTAATGGAAACTGTAGTGTGTCATAGCTTATCGAAGTGGCATCCTTCTTTGTTTTAGAACTTTGCAAATTGTTGAAATGTAAGTTACTATGAAGTTTTGCTTATGCAAGCAGGCATAACTGGTTATATTTCAGTGATCTCTGAAGGAGGAAGAGATCACTGGTTGCCTTTACTCAGAAAAAAAGGGAAGGAAAAATAGCAGCCTATTTTTTATTATTATTATTATCATTATTCACCGTTTGATAATTACAACATTCTTTCATTATTCCAGACTCAGTTCTTCCTGATGGAGCAAGTTAAATTTTTAGCAGGAACCATATCTTGTATCACATCAGTACGTTCCTGTGAGGAAGGCTACCAACCACAGTGGGAAACCACCTTTTTCATTTGTATTGCAGGAACACTTGAACTCATGTCAGAAACCAAAACTCATGATATACTGTGCAATCCCACTTCAGCCAAAATATCCTTCTCTGATGATTTCTCACCTAAAATCAAGAATTCTGGATGTACCTCATATGTACAAACAATAATTGCAGAAAAATATCTACCAGTATTAAATTTGGTACAAAAGTTCCTGGTACTTTCTGTGCAGAAGTAGTTGAGAATAAGAATTGTCTGTGGCCTTTCAGTTAAACTGCAGAAAAAAGGGACAACAGAGGGTCATAGTTTCAAAGGTTTCACTGTTTTGTTAATCATCGCAGGCACTATAAAATCACTATACTGTATTTCATACAGTTGAATACAAGAGAAATGTCACCATCAACCTTCAATACACCTCAGAAGGCAACTTATACAACTTCAGATATAGCTGAAAGTCCAGGAGACTTTTCTGAACCCATTCCTGTGAACTCAGAATGAAGTTTAATAAGTGAAAACAGTATGAGAAGCATGACTGGAAACTCCTCTCTGCTTTCTACTTCTTTTTTTTTCTTTTGATTCAATAAGAGCTGAAGTCCCTAGTACAGAAACTTGGGACCATTCTTTGAGCTGTGAGACATTCATGTTACATCTTTTTGTTTCTCTCTTTTTTTAGCCTGGTCTATTTCCAGATGGTATTAAATAAAATTCAGGGGAATGGTCCTAATATTTTTGAGAATGTTTATTTTATTTAAAAAATGTCCATGACTGAGCATGTGTAGGACCAAAAACATCGCGTTTTTGTGGGAAGAAGGATGTTTCGTAGCTTATGATGTTAGGATTAAAAAGTACAAGACTCAATTGTATAGAGTCTCCAATTATACTTCTGCTCAGCAGAATGCTTGCAAGAAGATATATGCAAACTAGAAGAGGAATTTCATCTTTAACTCATTAGTTTTCCATGGAGAAACCACATGGCTGGACATTAAAGCACAACTCTATCATTCAGTACAGGCTGTGCTTTCATTTTTGTGAACTAGAGCAGACAGCAAACTTTATTCTATGTGTGTTCTGATTTTAATAACATAATAAAAAGAACTTAAAATTAAAATTAATTGGAGTCAATAGAAAAAAAAATAAAAATCAGAGGCTCCATTCAGGTTTCGAGTACAGTATTTGTTTTTTTAAACTTTTCTCACAGGCAGTTTTTCTCCACTCCACCATGAATACTATGGTGCTATATTTTCTTTACAGTAATCAAGATAGAAAAAAAAGAAATTTTCTAAGGAGTGGGATCGTGAGAAGTGAGAATACTCTGAATTGCAAGTTCTTTTCTGTATCAAAATGTTGACACAAAACCCCATGACCATCTAAGTATCAAATGGGACGTAAGCAATAAGTCTGTGAGAAAGTGTTTCACATCTGTCTAGCTGACCTCTGCTAAGGTGATCAGAGGATTTAGTGACATCAGAGAAGACTGATACTTCAGAATATTGTGACCTATTTTTCTTCTCTTAATATTTCACACATTTGAATATGACCTATTGTCCTTTTCTGTAGGAGATTCTTTGTGTTTTTTTTTTTTTATCATAAAAACTTGTTTCCCCTCAAGGTGCTCTTACTCAAGATCCCATCTGCAGATGTTGTTGAGCTACTGTCATTATTGGGTTGCAATACAAGAGTACCCTAAAGCATCTTCCATATATTTAATAGTACCTGTCTGGCATGTCATTTCATGAAATTCTCTGCTAGCTGTGTTAGTCATTTCAGCATGCTATCATTCTGATGGTAAAGCATGGGACTCTGGCAACCCGGCTAAACCCACATCATCATGGAAAACATCTCATACAGTATTTAAAAGTTTTCCCACATAAGAAAATAAATATCAGTAGTAGGTAAAATATTTTTTCTCTTTTGAGGTGAGCAGTTGTTTGCTTGTAAGCACATCCATAATGTTGTGCTTCTTTATATTCAATGACTCATTAAAAAAGAAGGAGGAAAAAAACCATAAAATCAGTATAGTAGGTTACCTAGAGAAAATACATTTGCCTTAGCCATTGAAAGCTCTTTCTGAGTAACTTATTCTGAACTATTAAGTCCTTGGACATTCTGGGGGTGGTTCAGAAGAGACATTCTCCAGCTTGTCATCACCCAGAGTTCCTCTAGACAGAAAGCATCTGCCATCTAAGCAGTGAAATGCTGCTTGCTACACATAACACATTCAATCTCCTATGGGGACGAGTAAACCTGGGAAACAGAGGGCAGGAAAGCAAAGATTGCATGTGTAAATTGTGAAGCCCTGCACAGCTTCCACTGCAGAAACACTGGCTCCTGGTGCGTTTGTTTGTTTATTTTGTTCTATTTATTCTGCTGTTTGCATTTAAATCAGACACTTCCTAAAACGCCAACGAACTCAGCCAACGAAATGCATCTGTGCCAACAACATATGAAAGGGCACAAAAACATATACTCATATGCAGTTGACAGATGTACTGAGAGGGAGTTTAAAATTCAACTTGGAGAACAGAATATTCATATGCAAAAATGCTGAGTCTTTATCCTGTTGGTGAGGCTATGGTGAGAAAAACCAACCAGTATGCACACTGGTTCAACTGTTACCACCATCTCTTTCCCTCAAGTAGTCATCAAAAGTTCTAATCTTGGCAAATTTGTTGGAGTTGCTGTTTAAATAAGTATCTTGCATGCTGCAGCAAAATGCAGTCTTGTATTGATACAAAAAATAGCTTTTAAGTATTTCTGTACATCACAGTCTTTGCAGATACGCAGAGATGGGACATCACATCAGTGCTGCCAAGAGCGCTACTACTGGGCATCATTACCAGTGCAGGACCACAGATCTGGCCTCAATCAGCTGCGTTGGGAAGGCAGGAAAAAACCCTGCATCTATCTACATCTCCCATCAGGATACAGGCAGCCAGCTTTAATCTGCCTTCTGTGTGTGCCAGTGAATAAGGAATAACAGAGACACGGAGGTTAAGGAAACCGTTAACCCTCAACACTGCTCTGTGGCATTCACAAATCCTTTGGGGACATTGTTGACAAAGTAACAATATAGCAGTAACCTCTTAAAACCCAAGATTTATTGAAACATGAAGAAAAATAAAACAGTGACAGAAGAAATGCTTTTCAAAGGTGAAAAGGAAAAAGGAAAAAGGAAAAGGGAAAGGAAAAGGAAAAGGAAAAGAAAAAAAGAAAAAAAAAGAAAAAAGAAAAAGGAGGGATGAATTACATGAACAGTTCTTGAAAACAGACCTTTCTCTGACCAACTATTAACTATAGTTTCCTTCTCAGATATTTTCTCTTCTTGTTCCCAGGTTGTTTTGCAAGTCATTTACTTTGAGTCAGTGAGCTTGCCCTGGCATGCCTCTCCTGGTTGGCCATACAACTCTGGGCATTAGGAATCAGAAAACATATAAGGGTGAGGCTTTCTTAAGCATCCTCATGAAGAATTGTGTCCTATTACATGGGATACCAACATAACGAATGCTTCATAATCGCATCTCGGTGCTTACCATCCTATTCAGTAAAAAGCCCCAGTAATATACATCTCCTTAGATAAGGGGCAGCTATCAGTTATTAATCTGAAGGATTAATGTTTTCAGAGGAGCCAAATCAAAGATCTGTTTGTTTGCTGAATACAAATACAGCCCATATACCAGACTCCTAAAATATATTTTATTGTTCTGTGCTTGAACAATGAATAATTGAACAACACAGTCCTCCATCAGAATCTCAAATACCTTTTTTTTTTTTTTTTGTCATGTAAACCACAATTCTCACTCACATTTTGTAGACTATGAAGTAAGCAAGACAGCATATATGTATGTATGTATATGTGTGACTGTATTATGGATGTCTGTCCAGTTACTAGGAAGATTAAATTGCTTTTAATTCTCTATTTACCCACCAAAATGAAGGTACACCATCATAGTTCTCCCATTTCTGCCAGTTTGTTGACAATATTAAGGATGTAAGATCAAGTATTAATAAGTCAGGAAATTCCAGCAAAGTTAACTCAGCCCCATCTATATCCTGTGTATTTTTTGGCGCACATGAATAACAAAGAGTAATACAGTGGGGCCATTAAACTGGACATTCCCCACCTGCACTAGTAAAATTTACCAGACTATTTCAGGTATTTCCCATTCTGAATAAAAAGAGCACTACAAACAGAGTCATGAAGGTAATTACTCTGGAGCAAAATGTGTCAATTGCTTAATGATGCCAACTGCAAGATTTACCTTTAATGAGAAAAAAAAAAGAAATTGAAAATGTGAATTATATGCAGTATAGTAGATAGTATTTAACAGCTTGAAATTTAGCAGGACCTCCCTAAAAAGATAACAAAAACAAATTTAAAAAAAAAAAAAAAAAAAAAAGGAAAGCATGAAAATAATTGTTCTATTACTGTTGCTACAGTTTGTAGTTCTTTTTGTGTTACAGATTACAGTTCAGCCTCCGCATTAGAAAGAAATAGTTTTCCTTGTTGATCGCAGACATATTCATTCTGTTCAAGTATCCTTGGACTTACTAAAAAGTACGAGTATCATTTGGTTCTATCTCAGTAGACAGTTGCTAACATATATTATTTTTGTTTTAGTTCCATCCAGAAAGACAAGACTTCATTCTTTCAGCTTTCCTTGGAAATTAAATACAGCCAAAGGCAATACATGACAATTCTATTGAGCATACACACCAAGTCTGGAAACTTCATAGCTTTAACAAGATATGCATGTATGTGCATGGAAAGGAGACAATGGTAGATCTGTAGCATTATAAACAATCAAATTCTCTCTAGAGCTGCAGTGAATAATTTCTTCAGCATGATATTGTTATTTTACTTTTTTAAATTGCATTTTCTGCATTTCGATAAAAAAAATAAAAGCCACAACTCTGAATTTGAAATCACTAGAAAGATGTGATTGTTAATTTTCATCTAGAATCCTATAACTATTATGACATAAAAATAGAAATTATTTTACCAATAGTTTGATGTCATGATATCAGTTGTACTTGTTAGCAAACTTTCATTACTTATTTGAAACAAAATATAGTAATATAATAGGACAAGGGAACACGGAGAATGGAAAGATACAAAAAAAAAGGAGACCAAGAAAAAGGAATAAATATCAATAATAGAACAGTTCTGATTGTAATATACTTTATGAGATAAATAGAAGAAAGTCAAGTGGGCTTTTGGTAGTCAATGCTCTTACATTCAAGTGGTGTAAGCCTAGTGGCTGCAGAAGATGCCTAAAGGAATATAGATGCCTAAATACCTTTGGTTCACAAATATTCATAAATGTGTTTAGGCATCAAGGTGCAAGTATCTTTTACAAGCTACTCCTTCTTGGGAGAGCTTTTTGTTTATTTATTAATTTATATATTTACCTATTTAATTATTAATAATTTGTAAATTTTAATTAAAAACTGACATAATTTGAGCTTTTCTCTTTAGAAGGAAGATTATGCATATTAAACGTGGTTCTAGGTCCAGAATCCAGTGCTCAAATCTTTCACACCTGCTGCTGGCCAGTTTGAAATTTCTTCAGTCTTTTTTGACTAGCAAACTAGCTAGAGCAGCATCGTCTGTGCTGGACTGTGTGGATCTCTGACTGATGGGGGACTGCAACCCTTCAGTGAGTCTCATGTTTCTAGCCTTTGGACAGAATCAGTCATAAGAATGCTTAAACTATTAATAACAGTTGAAAATGTAGATAAAGAATCACCTGGAGTTTGTTGATGCAGTCATTTCTCTGCTATACTCTGCCTTTGCCAGCAGGCACATCATTAACATGGTACTCATATCAGTTTGATTTTAGCTTCGATCTTTTTCCTGGTTTGTTTCTTTTACTAGTTATGACTATAAAACAGAAACAATAATATGCTAAATTACTGATTAAACAAATAATTTTTGTAAAATTAAAGCATATTGGAGAGGTTTTTTAGTGAATGAACCAGAAAAACTGGGGAATAAATACTTCTGCAAATTTTATAATTATTTCCCTCTGCCAGACCTAGTTTCTCCAGAATATGTAGCACATAAAAAAATACAGAAAGTTTGTGTGGCTAGTCAGAGTTCATTAAAATACAACTTACTGCAAAATGTACTGAGCAGCAAGTGATGTCTAAGGTGCCCAGAGCAAGAAACACCTTGAGATCATGCTATCCAGTGTTACCACTACAGATACTAAGCAAAAAACTGTGATTCAGCATTTCTTTTGGAAGCAAGCTTCAAGCCTTGCATCATCAGAGACTTCTGCTTTTTGATAGAGTTCTGAGGCTGTGCTCCTGCCATGCCCTGCCAGCTCCCATGGCTGGAAAGCAATGATGGAAGCAACCTCACTTTAGCTGCTCACACTCATCCTCAATGAAACCTCTGAGTTCTCCCTACAGATAGGACACAGATGCAGCTCTGCCATCTCCCCAAAGAGCACCCGAGGTCCCTCTGCCCGTTCCCTTTCTGTTTGCTTTTAAGTATTGACCTCTGTGCACTGTAATCACCCAACAACTCCACCTCAGTAATGTACCTTTTACAGCCCTTCAGCATCCACACTGCTCTTGCTGCATCAGCTTAATTAGAAGAGCTTGTACTCATGAAACTGGGTAAGAGAGGAGCAGGAAGCTCAGCAGAGGTCAAAGTAAGGGTGTGACAAGTGGAGGTGACAGCCATGGCTTACAGCCATTTTACACAGCACCTGAATAGACTCAAATTCACCTCTGCTATATCACAGTCAGGAAAGCCAGGATTTCATGTCAGGTGTGAATATCAGGTATGTCTCAGACACTCTCTCTTCTACTGGGATCATGGCTAAGCTGCTAATGTCTGCCTTTACCAACCAGCACACCACTGTGCCATCTTTGTATTATTACACTTACATTTCCCCCGTATAGTCACAAGAACCCTTTTCCTTCAGATGAAGAATGACCAACAGGGGGCTGTGATTTTCAGGGTAAACATAACCAACTTCATCTTTTGTGTGACAACCAGTTGGCACCAGTTCAGAAAAGAAGTATTCTTGTTTCCATATTTCCTCACCCTTTTTAGTGTCCCACACTTCAGCCACAGGCCCATGTCATTGTCCCATGGAGATGGTTATTTCAAATTCATGGTGCAGAGGTTCAGTATTCTTTTTGGTACTGGTATGGAGTTACACAGTCATACTTGTATTTTGACGTGGAGCTCCTTACTAGTCACTATTTCTATTCTGGTAATTACACTGGTAATGTAGAACTAATAGGTCACTTGAAGATACAGCTGGCTCTGAGCTCATGCAAGGCCACTTGCTAACTGATGATTCCGTGTCTTTGTTATTACTGATGTCTCAGGCATCATCACTATTCATTAAGAAGCAGTGCTTTGCACAGCTGAGCCAAGATCAAGGTGAAACACAGATTTTAATTAAATAACATTTAGTCCCATATTTGTGAGTATTTCACAAATGCGTCATCTATGAAAATCCTATCTTCTAAAAAGAGGAATGTCTTAAGTTCAGCAGATGTTTTCCCTTAATAAAGGCAAAACTTATGAGGGGACACTTGCAACCTGTCAAATAATTAACATGGCCTCTTTCTGAGTAAAAAGACGAGATCATCACTGCAAAACAGAAAATTAATTTGTTCTTAGCCAAAATCAATTATTATTGAGGTGTATAATATAAGGAAAATTTATTGTTGTTCAAATAAGGGAGCCATTTGGCAAAGAATGAAGCTAGAAAGTCACTCCACATGTAATAGAACTCAAGGGACTGTCTGCCACATTGTAAGATTAAAAGAAAAGCAATAATCCAAAAACAGATTTACATACAAACTGTCTCTCTTTCTGGAACAAATCATATTAGTTAGAAGTTATTTACAAATAGGCCACCCTTGACTAACTGAATAGTCTTTTAACACCCCATATGTAAATTGTACAGTATATAATAAGATGATCAAGACATTAAGTTTTTGCAGACATTTGGGAGTTGTACTATATGGCCTTCAGAGGTCCCTTCCAACTCTAAGGATTCTATGATTTAATGATCTCCAAGTCCACTAAACCAGGTATTTTTTGGAAAAAAAAAGAAGTTATTCCATGCTGTTTTTTCCTAGAAATCTAATTATGTGCGTACTGTCCACAGCATTCAGTTCCTGAACCAGTGGGTACTTCACCACTGAGGATTGCTCTGACCGTGGAAAAAAGAAAAATTAGAGTAATTGTGCCAACATACATTTTCTCATTTTATGGAACTGTCATTAAGGGGCAACAGTTTGACACCTTTCTCCAGTTCACATCCTTTTGTGTGTGAGCTGCAGCAGCTGAGCCTGTGGTACCAGTGTAAGAATGTTGAAGTGGGTTCAAACCTTATCAAATAATTAAAATTCCATCACGTTTCCAGTCTTGCAAATACATTTCAAAAGTGTATTGGAACACGTCCACACAACAGTCAGTAGGACTAACACTTCTTACTTCTGACAATCCCTCTCAGCCACCTCAGAGTACAGCATTGATAGTTCAGACTCCACAGTTTTGGCTTTTCGTTATACCAAAACAAAGATCTTTTCTAGGTCTGTTCTTCTTTTCTAACTGTCCTCAGACTTTGCATTTGCTTTGGCCTCTGCATTTCTTTCCTGCATTACTCACAGGGTTGTGATTGCTATTTGTTGTGCTCTTCAACAAAAATCTTGTGATTTCTTCTAAGCAGAGTACATCAGTTCCAAACTGCAGACCTTCCTCAGACCTGTATTGCACTGAATCTTATTCACTGATTCTCCCACTTCCGTCTCTTTTACCCCTAAACTATTTTAGGCTGAAACTGCCTTCATATTCACTGTAAACTCCATGTGCAGCTAATACTTCCTTCTGCTTTTGTAAAGAGGGAAAAGGAAATATAAACAATTCGGTTCTTATTCCTTTCATTTTTCTCACGTGAATTCTTCTCAAAGCTTTGGTTAAATGGTTACATAACACTGTTTATCTCTGTTCTACCACAGATAATGGAGAAACCTGGTACCCTTAGACCTTTACACACAGTTCAAGTACCTCCCTTTGAGCTTCCAGTGACCATCTATCCTCTAATACCATCTTCTACTTCATGTGGAAAGCATTACTTTCAACAGTAATTTAGCATATTCTTCTTGTTCTCTCTCTTTATCTGTCTCTCTTCAGAGAACTGGCAACTGAATCATCTCTTACACTGGGGATAAAAATAATTATGGAAGGGCTAGGAAGCTCCAGGAAGCTCCATGAGTTTCAACTTGCAGAGTTTCTGTTGGGTTTGCCCATCATGGGGCGGGGGAGGGAGGACAGGGTGTGGTTTTAGCCCCAAGCTAAAAATACAAAAGGCAGTGATTCCAATAAGTGTAAACTTACACATTGTACCCACTGTTATTATTCTGTATTGGTTTACAACCTGCCTTTCATGAGGATATGATAGTGATGATTTCACTTCACCCATCGCTAATACCGTGGGAATTGGTAACCATCTTACTGATGGCAAAGATAATTTGGGCCCAAGCAGAAATGAGAAATGACTTATCCAGCCAAAAAAGAATAGGGTTCCTAGTACTTCAGGACAAGATTAAAGCCTAGAATTGGAATCAAATCTTTGTGGTCAGGGAGAATCTGGACATGGACATGACTGAAAGGCAAAGAAGCAGACAGTGAGGCCAAACAGGTGCCAACCAGCCTGCTGGCTTAGGTTGGGCTGCAGACTTGGCAAGAACATCAAGGGCTCAGGAGTAGGAGGAAGACAAAAGTCCAAACCTGGGGTGGGGGATGTCAGGAGTCTGAGAATCTGTCTGAGGATGAGAGAAAAGACTGAGATGGAGAGATCATCTTTGGGTAAAAATTGCAGCTGAGGGTAATGCGACAATTCAGAGAACGTAGTATTAAGTGGTTTCCAGGAATTAGGAAGGGTATTTAGAACTTGGACAATTAGACCTTGGGAATGTTCCATTGATGTTAATTCCCTTGCTTGGTTTTTACAGATAGAGACAAGAAATACCAGCCTCAGTTTTTTTTAACAGCTTTCTGTAAGTCTTCGAGGACACAGCTGTGTGATACTCTTGACAAGAAATAAAAAATATCAGATTGGATTGAATTGACCAAAAGTAAAAACAACCAGGCTCGTAATTATATTTTTATAGACTACTATATTGTATAATTTGTTTGAAACCGTCAGTATTCACTTGCATATTTACCCTGCGTACTGTTTATCTGAAACATATTTTATGGATCTAAATATGTTACCAGGGAAGACATTATTACTTTGCCTGTTGTTTGTAGGAAGATCTTCTTCTGTAAGGAACCTTATAATTAAACTGAACAAATAGTCTCATTGTGACAGACCTAAACAATTTTTTTTTTTAAATATTAATTTCTGTCTCTTCAATTAGTTGAGACTGTTGTCATCAAGATGATCTTTCCTACCTGATATTCTGACTATGTCACATCCCTTTTTATAGTCTCTGAGTCACCAAACTCAATCTCTTATTATTTTCATCTCATGTTCTCTTGTGATTGTTTTCAAGGTTATAAGACACACAGTCTCTGCTTACGCTCTGAATTAATTCCTTTTCATGCTTACTCATTAAAAATTTCCCTGCTCTGCTGATGATTTCAGCTATTATCTCCAGATCCCCTTTTCTTCTCACAAATATTTCCATAATTTCTGCTACTCAACACCTAAGCTGAAAGAATTATCTCAATATAATTTTGTCAACTTTCCCCTTTTTTTCTTGCTTAAATTACTTCAGAACTTCAGTTTCTTCATTATCTCAAACAATTTCACAATTAAAAAATATTATCTACTGTCACTGAGTTATATAAAATAGCAAAAACATAATTACATGTAGCATAAATTTGTGGTTTATTACCTCTTTCCTATCTTGAAGTGTGGTACTGTCTTATTTGTTATTCAAGTCCACTGGATGGTTAACAACATCTTCAGTGCAAACACAAACATTGATTTTTCCAGGATGCTTTAGATTGCTGTGGTAATAGTGTATTGTATGCAAAAAATTTGAAGTGATCTGATCATTTTAAATTTAACAATAATTTGTTTCCAATTATGCTGAGAGGAAAATCAGTAGATAAATCAAGACCCTGTCATCCAATGTTCTGATATTTTGGAAAATAGACCTTTTCAAAATTAGCAAATGCAAGTAAAAAAAGAAATATGAAGAGATCGGGGAAAGGTTTTGTTTTACTTACTTGCTTACTTTAGTTTTTCAAGTACGTCGAGTCCTTTTTATATAGGTTTTGAAAGCTACATGCTGTTAGAGAACAAAACAAATGAGTAAGAAAGATGCAACACTCTGAGACCTTTATAAATGTGACATTTGTTTTATGTAGGGTTGGTAAGTACGTTCTATAGCAGGGTTCTCCAAGGCTTTGACAAAGTTTTTTGCTAAAAGTTATTGGTACAATCCAGGCTTCATGGAAATCAGTGATTATAGGTTTAGAAAGCTTTTTTTCTGCTTCTTATCAAATTGTAAAGCAGTCTATTAATATTGGGAAAGACATATTTCTCTTTTCTAAGTGTTGTACATTTTGATGCTCACTGTGCAGTGTTTGAAACGGAAGACTTAACTCAGGAGTTAATTCCAGCATTTGCACTACCTTTATATTCGAAACTGTGGAAAAAAAAACTAAAATTGCACACACTGTGCCAATATTTTTGCAATTTGTTGAAAGACAAAATATATATAGGGTACGTCAGCCGATGGTTGTGGTTTCGGTAAATATGTTTCATGAAAGAGTTCTTTTTTTCCAAATAAAATGTGTTTCATAGTCTAGTTATGAAAAAATAATAGATATTATAAATGGTACCTATTTTTAGCTTGTACTTACATTTGTTCAAGAACATTTATATAGAAAGATAAATGGTTCTGATTCCTCTTTTCTTCTCTACTGCTGTAAATGAAAACAATAAGAAGTGTAACTATGTTTCTTGTAGAGCAGCCTTTCTTGATGGGCTTTTTAACCTGCTCTTGTAAAAGAGATGTCTAGGAGAAGATGAAACAGAGAAATAGTTTATATCATAGTAGTCATTGCTATAAAAATGGCCATAACATTGATCTTATGACCAAGTCTTTCCAAAATTAAAAAATAATAATACAATAGTAAGAAAAAAAATAAATTAAAATAGAAATAAAAAATATGAGGAAGAAAAATATAAATATTAGCAATACTCTGATATCACAAATAGTAGTTATCTACTCATTTGTAGCAAGTTTATTTTGCATTAAGCTTTTTTTCTGCAATAAAAAAAATGAAATAAGGAACTTACTATTTTAACTGAAAAAAGGAAAACACAAAAGATCAATCTCAAATCTTGGACTGAGATTTGAACTGACCAGTCTAAGCCAATGTTTTAATCAGAATAGCAATGCTCTGCTGCAGATCCCTCCAAAGAAAGGATTTCCCATAAAAGAACCAGACATAATAAAAGAAAATTACTTTAAATTACCCTGATCTTCCCTCTGACTCATTCTGGGGTACTTTCTAACAAGCTAGGACAAATTTGAAAGAAAACTCAAATAAATATTTGTTGTCAGATTTAATATCTAGCAGATATTATTTCTAGAGTAACCAAGTTATTTAAATAGAATACAGCCCAAAGTAGTTCTCTGAAGAAGACATTAGGAAGACAAGTGGATGTAAATGTAATGGTATAAAATAAAATTAAGCAAGAGCAAATTAATAATGGGAATTACAAAGTCACGTTAAGAACTGGACAATTGGAACACCTTGGTGACTGCCAAGAATGGTAATCTCATTGACTAAAAAGGGAACTCAGCTCAATAATTTCTCATAGAAAGTATCTTCCTTGTTACTGTGCACTAAAATTTGTTAGCTACCTGTTGCCCTTTAGACTTGCAGTTAAATATTTTTAAATAACACGTATGACTAGAATATCTCAGTGCATTTGTGTTAGCCATTGCCCAGAGAGCTGAACTGATAAGTTCTTATAAAAATGTAAGTTCTCAAACATTGTAGCCACAAAATAAGAAAATGTGACCCTATGTTCCCTTAATGTAAGCATCCTGTTTTATTGAAGTAAAACTTTGTTTTAAAAGAAAATATTCAGGTTTTGTTTTGGGGAAGCTTTTTATAAGTATGTATATTTTACAATGAGATTTCTGGGCAATCACTTTTGTATTATTCCTGAAACAAAGTACAGAAATTAGACATTAAAGGAAATAAGCAACATTGTTTTTTGACCACACCAAATTTGGAAAAACATCCCAAAACACTTGGTGTTTTCCCCTAAAAATTTCAACAGTAAATAATTCTCAATGTTAGTATTAATGAAATTAGCTTAACAGCTGAGACTTGCCTATTACTCAGTCATTAGTTGCTTTTTCTACCTTTTTTCACACATCCTGTGAAAAAAAAAGCAAAAAAACAACCAACTGAAAAAAAAAATAAAATCAAACAGTAGAGCCAAAAGGCTCTGTTAAAATCTTCACTCACAGTTCTCAGCCTTTCCCAGAGCCTTCAAGTGAAACCTATTATATGCACAGTTTAATTAGCTAAGGAGAGTCTTAGGTTATTGGGCCATTACAGACCTAGTATAACATACAGCATGCTTAGAAGAGGTCAGCTTGCCCAGTGAAGTCTGGAGAGGAGATACTGACTCTGCGTTTTTAAGAAGCCATTTACTTGTAGGGAGGCTGATTAAACCAGCCAGGCATTGTATGTCCTCTGTCTCTGGGAAGGATGGCAACAGATCTTTAATAAATGCATAACATTTACTGAGTTGTATGAATATTCAGAAGTAGAAGTGTTTAAATTCTGATTATCACTCATAATTGCTTACTGACTCCAGAGTTTGAGGTTTGTCAGCATTTCTGCTTTGCTATGTTGGTAGAGCATGCCACCAAATCTAGGTATCTTTGTAGCTATTATTAAATCATAATGATATTTTTAATAAAATATCATGCATGTGCATTTGATATGGTGGATGACCATCTATACCTGTTTGCCCACAAAATGCTGTCATATGTATACACATATATATGTACTAATTGATATATTTATTAACAATTAATATACAACCCAGTACAAAAATCCTTTAAAATAAGTTATAATATAAAATAATGGGCTGTGATGAATTATTTCATGTAAAGAAAGAATTAAAATATGAATAATGGGCTGTAATACGCATGGGAGCAGCAGTAGCAGGGCTGGAGAGAGGCAGTCCACCTGCTGTAATTTGAGAGTAAAAAAACCACCATTCTTCCATCCTCCTGTATTCCTGATGGAGGTCGTTTCTGCAGTGTGGTGCCTTTACAGCCCTCTTACTTCTAGAGAAGTGGTGGAGTCACTGGCCCTCAACCCACCTGGAGGTGTTCAAGTAACATGTAGATGAGGGCACTGAGGGACATGGCTTAGTGGGCATGGTGGGGATGGGTTGATGGTTTTACTAGAAGATCTTAGTGGTCTCTTCTAACTTTCATGATTCTGTAATTCTGTGTTCCTAAAATTAATGTAGTAGCCATGAGAACAGAGGTTGTAATTGCTTTCCTGATAATGTCCAGACCACCAAGAATGTCCAGAGAAAACAGTGTCCAGGGAAAGCCAAGGTTCAAGCTGGGCTCCTGAGAGCAACCAAGTTGCCATTCCACAAGGATGGGAAAATACATCTACAGTGTCTGTGGTAGCTGTGCCACCACTTGCACAGCTGGGAAAAGGCAGCATCAAACCACAATGTTTGAGTTTCATTCAAAGATGCATTTGAGAGCATGGACTGTCCAGCTCTGGTCACCCTGTGGAGATCGGAAGGAGGTGTCACTGTTTGTCTCTTGGCAGCCAGGGTCCAGGGATAATGTGGATTTAAAAACTAGGAGAGTGTCACTGATGAAGACATGGCAATTTGGCTATCTGAGGACTGCAGATTAAGAAGAAGCAGGCAAAGCAATCGGGGTTTCTGCCTTTTGGAGGTAAGCATGGCAGCAATGATGGCAGGGTCGAAATGATTTTGTGGTTCTAGCCCTTGGGGCCTGTCTAAAGTTGCTGTACTGTTAATTATGCAGTTTTTTACAGGTATACAGAAGATGAGAGAGTTTGGCATTTTCTTGCCTGCCCTGCCAGCATTTATTCTTTGACAAGACCAGCCTTGTGTAAACAGTCTGAGACCAATGGTATTTGCTTAACATTTTAATTGGGAAATATTTTAAAGGGAGGGAGCTCGAGGTGTCCTTTGTTTTCTGCCTGGTGGTTTCCCGTGTTTCTCATGAAAGGGAACAGACTCAGCTCTTTTGTCTATTCTGTTCTCTTCTTGTATGAGCATATTAATAAGACATCAGAAGGCACTTAGCTATTTGTAACAGTGCTTCATGTAGCCATCTCTGTGGTGAGGGCAGGCCTGCTGTCTCTTGCTCTAATCATGCCACAACTGTGAAAGGCGTTGCTAAAGCAGGCTGTTATATTACCTACAAATCTGTCATTTCAGTAACAGACTGGGATAATTGTGTCCATTTATCTTTCAGTTCCATCATAACAAAACCCAATTTATTTATTTATTTTCTTCAGCATGCGATCTTTATCTCCATCTTCACTTTTAGATATTTTCAAGGGACATCCTCGGCTGGAAAGTAATTGCTATTTTTCTGTATGGACTGTTGCTGTTGCTAAGGCGGACGGATATAGTGCTTGTTAAGAGCAGCGTTTTGGCCAAGGTCTGACGTAACCTTGTGTTAGGTGTTGGCTACAGACATAATTTTGGGACTGGATGGTTACGGAACAGCGCAGTGTCCCTGGTGCTGAGTGGGCACGGGGCTGCCAGCTGGCAGGAGCACTGAGCCCCTGCGCCAGTGCTGCCCCAACACCGAGCAGGTGTTTTATGGAAGGCTCAGCCGGGATTTCCTATGAACGCAACAGATCCACACTTGAAGTGAGAGTTACGAATGTTCAGCTGATGGCGTGGGGTTGCAGGAAAGGAATCGTTTTCACTTTCTCACGCTCAGCTTGCTTTAAAGGAGCTGCAAGAACTGCAGTCAGATTCTGCATCATCCCCTGATGATTTGACCTGGTGTGCAAGCGCGCAGCAAGCACGTGGCCTTCTGTTAATCATGCAATCACAAATGGATCGTTTCTTTATCTTAAGCAGAACAATTATATTCTATGGATATCTTTATTGCCCCTGATAAGAAAGATTATGTTTTCATGTACAGAGAGTTGCAAGTGTTTTATGATACTCAGGCTTTTGCAAAGCACTCAAAGCTAAAACCTGTGGGAAAAAAAATATCCTCAGCAGATGTAAATCAATGCAATTGCACTGAAATCATATGGAGATCTGTCCCTCTGTATCTTTATAGCCCATTCCTTCAGTATCTTTATAGCTCAGTGTACCTGAATAACGGACAAACTTTGAAATAAAAATACAGATTTGGCTTCCAAAAGATGATTGGTAACTGTCAGAAGAAATTCTCTGCAAGCAAAGAATTCCAAATATGAGAAATCTGAATTTTAAAGCAAAAAATAATTAGTGAAGAATTTCCCCAATGTTACTTTACTGCAGAAACTATTTTTAAGAACCATTATCAAAACTATTTAGACTTTTTTTTTCCCCAAAAAGTAAATACAAGGGTTGCTCCAAAAGTAATACCTCTTATTTTATTATGTTAACTCTCAATATCAGAGATGGATGTTGGTGGTGCAGTAGTAGAGGCTGAACCTTCCCACCAGTATTCCATTACACTTTGTTGCAGTAGAGGAGCAGTCTGACAAAATGGCGTATGACATGGAAGTGTGTATGAAGCAAAGGTATATAACTGAATTACCTCACAAGGAAAAATATTGTATCTATTAACATTCATTGATGTTTGCTGAATGTTTATGAAGTGGCAGATGGCACCTTTCAGCAGTGGTGACAGCAATTTGAAAGACAAGCCTCTCTCTGGATGATCGTGCAGGCTCTTGTTTATAGCTAGTGAAAATGCACAGCTAACCATGGTGACTAGGTTGAAAAACACTGTTTTGGAGCTGAAAATTTACTCTATCTAATAATATTCTTGTACTTTTTGTATCTATTGCATTTACCACAGAAATAAATAGGAGACATTACTTTAGGAGCAACCTATGTATTCTGGAGGAGTTTGGAAGATGTATTTCCACTTGTCATGTCATCTTCTAATTCATAAGATAAAATTTAGGACTTGTCCATTAACAGTTTTATTCCACTGTGGAGGGTATCAGAGGTGTAGTTTGTCCAATTCATCAGGATGTGAATTGGAGCTGAGGACCTGTTAGGAAACCATATGTACCTCATAGGAGTATTATTTATAGAAAAATCTTACTAATTTACATCCAAAGCTCTTAGTTCCAGTAAATTCATAGTTCTGAATACTGATCCTACAGTGCCTCACATTTTGAATTGCATGTTAAGTTTTAGAAAAATACATGCAAAAATGATGTGCAAGTTACTCTTGCTTGCATAAACGGGAGACTGTTTTACATCCTCATATATTTGACTTTTACAAATTCTAATAGATGTAAAAGACCTGAAGCAATAAAGAATAAGAACTCTCCCTTCTGATAATCAGCTTTCTCCAGCAGGACTGTAACACAGAGTTTCAAAATCGTAGGCAGGCACAAGGAAAACCAACTTCGTAATGCAGCAACAGAAACTACATCAAGGCCCTTTTGAGAGTCAAAGGATTTTAAGTTAAACATGTGTTTAAATGTTGTGTTTAAAGCTAACTAGATTCTTGAAGGCATCGCATCGTTGAATCCATAGTCAGGATATAATGAGACACAATTATTAAAATGGAAAATTCTCTTTCTATTTTAAATAATTGTGTCTCATCATTTCTTGAGTATGGCTTCAATGACGCACTTGAAAAGTAGTTAACTTTGAGAGGTGTCTACTGGAAAGGCATATGGAAACTCCCAATATTTTTTTTTCTCACATGTATAAATGGTAATTGTAATTCCACTTAATACCAAAAGCTTTCATTCTGCTGAATAGTGAATACACGAAATATATGGATGTTCTTGGATGTTTTTTGTTTTCTAATTTACCATCATATTAGTTTAGCATTACTTCCCATAGGTACTTTTTTTCCCTAAATTCATACTTGGGCTCCTACAGATCTTATTTTCTGATTAAAAAGCAATGGTCATATTAAACTAACTCTTGCATATCACTTTCTGGGAAAGGTAGCTTAAGCAAAACATGAGTTTATCCTCAGAGTGGAAAGTTGTTCCCCACAGAGCACTCAATTGTGGTATCCCAGGTGCTTTGACATGTAAATGGAACACCACAGGCATAAAATAATTGGGTCAGATATCTTCAAAATCTTTACTCTACTGTAAAACGCTATTTAGATCAGATAATTTTCAAAGTTAAAAGAACTTGCTCCTTCTCCCATTAAAAGCAGGAGCAAAATTCCCTGTTGGCAGCACCCTTGGCAGACTGAAACCTGCAACATTATTTCATATTCCATTATTTGGTCTTCTTCCATGTTTCTTCAAATGAATGAGATGTTATTCCCACATGTTTCTTTTTTTCCCAATGTCCTTATTGATTCCTGAATTCAGTACTGTCTGATTCTGATATCTGTTAATTTCCTGCTTTCCTTCACTGCCACATTTTGTTGCAGACTCTTAACATGAGCAATTGATCCTCTTTATCCTATGGCATATTGGTGGAAATTAGCAAGACCTTTGGAGAAATCAAAGGCAAGATCACAATGTCCTACATGCTCAGAAAGATCACTGCCCTGCAAACACATGATAATGACTTTGTACATACAGCAATTTCACTGAGTTCAGAGCTTTGATGCTGCAATTACTTCATGCACTCAGAGCCATTTTGAATATATTGGGTTTCCTCACAAGTCCGTGAATAATAAGGATTGGGGCATAAGATGACTTCTTAAGGAGTAATAAATCAGTGGCATTAAGTATGAGAAGTTTGCTCTTTGCAAAGCTCCTTTGAAGTGTAAATGTCTGGGCATCATTTTGTTAGCCTGTTTTGTTCTCTCAAGCTCAGCTAGGGTGATAATACTGAGTTTTAGTACAATAACTAAAAATGAAAAAAGCTCAGCAGAAATATCAAGAAGTGGAAAGTGATTTTCATGCCATTCTAAATACTGATGACTCAAGTGGGTTTTTTATTATTTTTTCCTACTTCTATTTTAAACAAAAATGCCAAAGCTAGAAAATTTCAAATAACTTGAATATATTAACCCAAGCAAGTTGTGTTGTGGCAGTGTGACCGTACCATAACTTTAGAAGAACAAGGAGGAAAATAATCAGTACATTTCTCAATAAACACTGGTTGCTTTTTATTCAACATTCCTATTATGGATTCATAGGAAGACCTATTTTGATTTAAAAAAAAAATCAGATTAATAAGAAAACCCTTGCACATGAAATATTCAGCTCTGTCTTTAGCCTTGGCTATGTCATTTCCTCCCTACTATTTTATCAATATTTTTTCCTATAATTTTGAATAGTACAAAAAATATTCAAGGGGCTGAGCTATATGCATGATGATGTTATCAGGTATTTTCATATAATTTCAGCCGAGTTATGTAAGAAAAATGACAAAAATACTTTCTTATCCAAAACTGTGATACCTCATTTTTATGTAAAGTACTAAATTAGAATTACTTTTACTTTTGATTTTGATCAGTAATTTGATTTAATTTGATTTCTTCAGAACAACTGCTTGGATAGAAAAAGGTAGGGTCAAAATTGTGTCAAAACACCATGTCAGATCAAGCTCTTGTTATTAACTCAATTGAGGAATCAGCTCTAAATTTTTCACTAACAAAACTGAGCATCAGATACACCCCAATATTATATTCCTCTGCCATTCAAATGTTTTAGTTTATTGCATTTTTTTTTTAACAGCCTTTACAACTGTTGAATACCTGTGCAGACAAAGATTTACATTCTGTTACAGAAAAGTGTCAATTTTTTGTAAACCAAATTATGCATGTGAGGTTTTGGAACCATTTATTTTTTCTTTGTATGATACAATACTCACATTAAATATAGATTGACCCTGGAGGAAGTAGCATGAGCCAGTGATTTTTCTGTGTTGTGGGAACTGGAAGACCTGGGTCTGTTTCCAATTCTGCCACTTAATCGTTATATCACCTTGAACAAGTCCCTCTAACAAAGTCAAAGTGCTCCAAGTTATTTAGCCAGATTCATATTCAAGTACCTAAATATGGAGATACTTACGAATAACTGCACTGAGAATCAGACTGCTTATTTTGTTGTCTTAAAATGAATTTCAGCATAGAGCGTCAAGCTTTCCGATTTGGAAATCGTGTCCTAAATTTTTCTGTGGCATCTGTGAAGTTCTTACTAGTCAAGGAGTTCTTATTAGGGAAGGAGTCACTGTAAAACAAGTGATAGTGTTAGTGATATGTTTTCAAATCTGCAGAACACAACAGCAACGTATAACAAAAAATCACTATTATTCCCTACGAGCTTTGCAATGGTTCTATCTTTGTGAAGCATTTATATCCACAGCAGGATGAAGCAGTTCTGAATAAACTAGAAACTGGGAAGTAATCTAAAGAGAAAATTCTGCCTGAAACATTGCAGAAAGAGCTGCATCTACAGGCATTTACTGCATCAAGCAGGTGGGTCACTATTTAGCTCCTGTGCTGTTTGTGTTTGCTGCAGGGGAGAATGAAGTATCTATGAGCAGGGAGATTTCTCATCTTGAAGCCTTCCTTACAGAGAAGCCAACAGAGTAGTTGCTGGAAATATACAATGATAGCCACACATATTATCTTCCAGACTGGTAATGCTGTGGAAGGGACAGACTTCTAGGGAAAAGAGAAACTTTGGAGAAGTACTCAGAGATGAGGGAAAAGGTATGGAAGGGGAACAGGAAAAGCTGAGCAGTTGTGGGTAGAGACTGGGGAAAAGCAAATATCAGGAATAAGATCAAGTAGAAGGAGGAGTCAGAAAATGGTCTGATGTTAAGTCCAATTAACTCTATAATAAAGACAAAAGGGGGAAAAAAAATCAAAGGACAATAAAACTGTGTAGTTCTTGCTTTTCCCTTTCTGTTACAATAAAGTAACGGGCACAGTGCTCTGTCAGCCAGACTTTGCAAAAGAGCAATCACAGAACTAAATAGAAAGCTCCAAATCCCTCATGAGGGAGAAAAAGGATACCAGAAGTAAAGTCTCACCACGGCAAGGGTAACCTGGTGTTCCCCAGCCTCTTCCCAAAGTTAGACTGCACATCACAGAGAGGAGACAGCCCTGGAGCATTGCAGTACAGAGGAACATGGAGTTATGGGTTGCAGGCAACTGTTGGAATATGGTTCTAATTTGAAAAATCCCTTTCATTTGACAAGGCTGCACCAAGATAACAAAGCCATGTGGTTATGCTACTATATCAGGATGAGAACAGATTGAACTTGTTAAACATATGATCAACCCTTCTGTGAACAGAAAGTGTTGTTCTCCCAGCCCCCAGTTTGATTCCTACATTCTCTGTGCCCTGTTCTGCCCTCAACACATGTCAGCCCATGCTTGAGTGCTCATTTCAACACCGGTGCTGTGTGAGCAGCTGTGCTCACATCTGTTGACAATGAAGGGATTTCAGTTGTCAAGGTGCCGTACTCCTTTGCTTTTGGTCTGAATGTAATGACGACCACAGCCAAGATGAATACTCTTCTAGATCATTTTGTTTGGGAATTAAACACTGCAGCACTTATGTTACTGCTCTGCTATGCCATTTGTCTGTGTCTCTGTGAGTGCCTGCACATGCCTCTCATGAGGACACAACCCTGAACTTACAACTGTATGCTGAATCCATTATGCTACCTAAAATATTGTCTCAAAAATCCAGGTACTGGTAAAAGCCAAATTCTTCTTTCCATGATACCACGTCATCTGGTGTGTCTCATTTCCTCTCTTTTCTTACTTCATCCTATGTTCTTTGGTCTTCCTCCTTTCTTATCAGTACTCTGAAGGCCATACAAGTACAACACATCATGAGATGATACAAACCCAGATCGGTTATTCTCTGCTTTCAGCAGAGGTGAAATCCAGTGTTTCAGGGGCTAGGTTATTAAAGCAACTGAGGTATTGGTGGAAGTTATTGATTTCACACTTTGTATACATGTATTATTTGCTCAGCTCCAGTGCTATTTTGCTCAGCCGGAGAGCAATAATCATTAATAAAGGGCAATGTCCCTCTGTCTAATTCACATTCTGCATTTGTAAGTCACAACAAATTCAAGCAGAAATATAAAGGAATTTAAAGATTAACTATCTTATACAAAACCATTGACTATACAGCGTATTTAAGATTGTGTATCTGCTACGAGGTAAAGCAAAATTTAGTTTTACATACTACCTCCTTCTAGTGAACTGAATTTCCAATCTATTTAACATTATTCATCTTCAGAATAGATTTCAAGGAGAAAATGCAAGGACAAAACGTTAACAGTTTGAGAATTCACTTTCTAGTATCAAGATTTGCATTGCCTTTTACAACACAATAGAACTTTGCAACGTGTCAGCCTAAATGTACAGCGCACTGTATTTTATAAAAATTCAATTTCTTAAAAAACCTTCAAGTATAATCCAAGCCAAAACAGAAGTTGTTGGAACTCTGGGATCTAGAATTGAAACTTGCATGCAAATTTGCATCCATCTCTCTGCCATCTCTCTCTCCTTACAGACATGCACACACACTTCATTCCTACCCTGAATGTCATTCAAGAGTATAAGAATAGGAGTGATAATTCAAACCACCCTTGTAAATAGGGATAAACTGAATAGTAATAGGGATAAACTGAATAATTTATAGGTTACTTATTGGGCTGTTTTATTCCTCTGTAGGTGGGTGTGGTGTGACTTACAAAGGATGTGCTCAACCAACGCCAAGTTAAAGTGAATCACAGATATGATTTTGAAAGTGATGTGGTTGTGGTCATTTTTGTCTCTTAATGCAAATGGTTTCCTGGTTTGGGACACACAACACTATGATTATCAGGATGTTAAACTGAATAAAATGTTTGCCAAGGAGCAAAACCTGTTTTCCTAAGGAGATTGGTCATCAGCATTTTGCATCAAAGACAATACCTCTTTATGGGTATTAGATAAATAAGTATTTTTGCACATAGTTAACTCTCTTTGATCATATACTTGCCTCATATCTGTGCATATTTTCTGAATCTAAGCCATAGTCTGGTAATAACCTTATGTTTGCTGCACTTTAATTGTGGCTTTATTGTGTGCTTGATTTCTTTCTTCCAGCAATAGGATCCTCATCTATGCCTGTCTTCTCATAGGACATTGTCCTGTAGGCATACTGTTTTATCACTGGCATTTAAAAACACGCTACAGCATTTCAAGGGGAATCCTGGAGCCATCTTTCTGGTCTGTATAAATGCAGCACTCAATGCAATGAGGCCTGGATGTCCCAGTTCATATCATAACACAAATGAACAAGTGGTGATAATAACATGGTGCTAATGGCAAGTTGCAACTGACAGTGATTAGAGCAGAAATGAACTTCAAGACTCACCAACAAAGAAAAGCCCGAAGTTATAATGCATAAGTGAATAGGAGCGAATAAAGCTCTTAATTTGCAATACATGAACAAAGAAAATGTGATTAAATTAAAGATCCTGCTCCTTGGTTTCAACTTTAAAATGATTGCTCCAGAGGTTTAGGGTTGTCAGGGCAACTCAT
The DNA here is from genome assembly GCF_019238085.1 of Lagopus leucura. Lineage (NCBI taxonomy): Eukaryota > Metazoa > Chordata > Aves > Galliformes > Phasianidae > Lagopus > Lagopus leucura. The sequence goes on from NW_024962263.1 coordinate 76,770,625, forward strand.
AATTAGTATATGAGAAAAATAGTGCAAGTAAACATACAAACTTCTCAAAGGCAAATATCCCAGCGTTACGTAACTGATTCTTAGAAATGACTGCCACCTGGAAAGATCTTTGCAAAATTTCTTATTCATTATCCTTGAGGCGTACAGAATTCAAATAAAGCAGAAAAGAGAGCCTCAAGAAGACTTCAGTGCAGACAGCACATATCTAATTTTCATCTAAAATAATATTGTGAGCAATCTCACACCATTACTCCCAACTCCAATAAGTTCATTGTGTCTGCATTACTGCCTACAAGCTGCACACACAAAAGGAGAAACTAAGGCTTCTCTCCCTGCCCCATCTCATTTGAATAATGGAGTTCAGTATGATGGAAGTTTTCATGTCATGGATGAGCAGCCAAAGTGAAAGAGAAAATAAAATTTGTTGACAGCCAAAGGCATTTGTTGGGCTGACACAGCATTACAACTCTAAGCTAGAAACACTTGAGGAAATTAAAATCTTACTTCCAGGACATATAGGTCCTGTAGTCATAGGATGATAGGAAAAAAAAGTGATTTTTTTTGGTGTATTTTTTGCTATAAGTCATCTACAGAGGCTAGATGAGCACCTATTTAGGGAAGATTTTAAGGGAAAGAAATCCCAGACTATCAACACACTGTCTCATGTAAGTTTTAACTGGTTTTTCTGTTCTTAAACCAAATAATAGCCTATATAAACATAGCAAGGTATATAAACATACTATATGTAGTGCATTTGGTTGAATAAACAGTTTGCATACTAATGTAAACGGCTTAGGTGCTTTAATGTGCTGGTGTTATAGCAGGTTCTCAGCTACAGACTTCAGAACTCCAAAGGGGAAAATTGTATATTCAGGCTTTTTGATCAAAATAAATATATAGTCAGGAACTGTGAATATTTTCTCTCTTGATCTTGCAAATTCTTTGCTGAGTACTATCAGTAATCTTCACAGAGTTGTGCTTGATTGGTAAAAGCCTTTGTTTCTTTCCATCAGGAGGTGACTGGAAATAGTGGTATGGTATTTTTTTCCTCCTATATTATGAACTGAAATGTGAATACTTAAGAATTACGATAGAATAAATGTCAGACGCTACTTTCTAGGAAAACTGAACAAAATAAAGAAAAAAATACCCTTATTTTCAATCTGTCCTAAAAGGAAAAAATACACTGCAGAAAATTGAATCTGATACTTGATTCTTTGGTGTTACATATCAGCAGGGGCTGTGTCTACAGAATTTCGTCATTGGCTGCCTTTAAACTCTTCTGTTTAAACACTGCTATATGGCTGTTTATACTAACTACATCCACTTCTTTATGGGCAATAAGAAGTTTAGCTCAGAAGAGGCCTCCCCAAATCTGTCATCATCTATTAGGAAATCAAAACTGATTCCTGAGAACCATCTTACAAAAGTTACTCTTTTTTAGAAGAAATTTAGCATTCAAACTAACTGCAGAACCCATAGCAGAGCCAAAAATTTTTTAAAAAAAGGGAGGGTGGGGACAAGCCATGATGCTGCAGCCTTTATTTCTCTCTTAATTACAGGTGCTGATGTCTCTGCCATCTGGCCTGCCTTATAACAAAGTCTCAACAGCCAAAGAGTGCAGAAATAAACAGACAATTAGTAAAATGCATTGACTGCATGCGCTGCTGAGTAAGCAGTTGCTGCCAGTGCTAAAGCAGTTTCCTTACCCACATATCCTCCAGTTCCTCCAACTGCACTATTAAAACGTAGGACTACGATTTCCCTTCTGACAAAGAGGGATCCAAGTAGGGAGCTCAGGACAGCTATTCAAATCATGAAGAAGTGTTCACGCCAGGAAAACAGAAAGGCTTTCGCTCTCTCTGGTTTTCAAATGAACTTTGCAAATGCTTTCAGCAATTAATATATAGTCAATTTGTTTTGAACTCAGATACCGATACATTGCAGTACATCTGTGCCGTAACATGTTTGCAGCTGACTCTAAGGTAGAAAAGTACAGCATGGTGAATACATATTTCTAGCTTCACTCTACCGACTTTGGAGTTCAAACTGTTGCATCTCAGTTTCTAATTCAGTTTTCTTGGCTCGGTCTGTAGTGGATGATGAGGACCAAGTGCTTTGGGAGAGGGATTCGGTTCAAATATACAATGAACTGCTTCTAGAAGCAGCTGTGTGTCATCACTGACCACCGAGTCCTTGTTGGATGTTGAAAGCTTGAAGGGTGGATCCAGATTACCATTGGCTGCGTCCACAGGGAATTCACTGATACAGGAGGGAGAAAACAGAGTTATGGCTCATGAGGCTCCATATGTGTTGATGACAGCCTGTGATTGTGAACTCTCTGGACTTGACTGCATATCCCTATAGCAGTAATGAGTGAAGCCAACCCAGATGGCAACTAGAAAGACCAGAACATTTCAAACTTGGTCCTCACCCGCTGTCCACTACAGGCTGAAATTGTGGAAAAGCAGAGATTTTTTAGAAAGCTGCTCTGACTGCTAAGCAACAGAATAACACTGACCACATAGTTGTGCCTGTTGTAACAGGATTAGTGCTTCTCAGATGGCGCTTCTAATGAGCTCCAGTTTTTGTCTCCATCAAAATATTGTTGCTTCATGTTTTTCCTTGTTATGGTAAAGGACGTTATCTCTTTTTGGTATGTTCCTGCAACTTCCACTAACATCACTGGGAGTTATATGTAAGTACATGATACATGTTAGCCTTAAAAATTTATAGTGCCGTGAAGAGATCCTTTTATGCATTTTGCTTGGTTTCTTCTGGGGCTGTCCTAGAACAGAACTATTCAAACAAATAACATACACAAGGAACTACAGATATTCATGAGACATTCTCCAGAACAAACAACAATGCTTCAAAATGTGAAGCAAATATATGGAATTTGATGCAATGTTCATATGTTTGCTTTCCATTACTGATGTTTTTTTTCCATATTCATTGAAATACTCCATCATGGAATTTATTAATAAAGCTATCAAAGCAAAATTAAAAGTGGGATGGGGAGAGACGGAAATATGGAGAAGCATATAAGAATAGTGATAGATTGTACAGTTGTACGAATGACCATGAAAACCAGAAAAAAATGTCTACGTATTTTGTCCAAAGGAAAATTGATTAAACCTGCAACAGACAAGGGAATATCACGAATATTACACCATTTTCCTCTTAAATGGAACAATCTGCTTTATGGGAAAGGGCTGCAAAAATGTTATTATGTAGCTATTTAGTCCTGATATTAGATTAAAAGCTGTATCGTATTGCCAAAGCATTATCTGTCCAGTATATATGGCAGTGTTGCAGTGGCAACTGCAGATAAGAAATGAGACACAACAAAGCCCTTTCTGAAATCCCTGTTCTCCAGTTGCTTCAGAACTTTGAGCAGCTGTGCCTTTTTCTTTGCTGGCACCATTAGCAATTCAAGTCCCACACACTTACCTAAGGGGAAGGACTGTTGTTGCATCTGGAGTTGGAACTTATGGAACAAGGAAAGGAAAACATGAGAAGTTAACATTCTTGAGAAGGTTCATCATTCTTACTGTTCAGACCTATCTCTAGGGGAGTTAAATGAAGTCTCTGCATAAAATTCTGATCCTAGAAGCAACTAGTGCAGTGAATCTCAAATCATAATTTCCTTGTGATTTGTGGGAGACTTCAGATATTCTGTAGTCAGCTACCACCAGTTTCAAATGTGGAATGTAATTTTCAGATACTTTCTGAGCCTGTCCTTAAACTTTACACAGGTAAGATATAGCAAAGATCCTAGGTTAGAGACCAGTATGTTTATAGATACTAGAACAAGAACAAAACTACTGAGCCATGCCTGGACTAGAAAGCCAGCGGCTGGAGAAGTCTGAAAGTACAAAGTACAAGCATTTAGTTGATTAGCCACTGAAATGAAGTAATGAAAGAATTAATTGCATGCTGCAATTCTTAGTCAGTGCCTTTAACTCATTTTAGCATCTTCCAGTTGATACTTTTCTAGAACATTCTAGAAGTTTCATTCAATTGCATGGAACCTCAGGGCCTGTCATTTCATCTGGGGGAAAGATAATAAACAGCATTCTTTGTTGATACAATTGAGGAAATATCCAGCAAGTGCATGAATCTTACATTAACTGTAATAGCTGTGAAGGGATAGCTGGAAAAAACTACATATTCAACAAAATCCTAAATCCTTAAAATTTTGCATGAATAGGGAACACTCTTTGGTGGAGTAAATATGTCTTTGCAATATGCCTCTTCAATTTTTAATATTATCTTCATATAATATTATTTATTCAAGCAGCTTGAGAGAAAGTACTATCTGGAAAACTCTTAGAAAAACAGAAGAGAGAATCTAAAATTTTGAAATGTATTGTAAGCTTTTAATTGATTATGTATTGCAAAGGCTTTACTTTTTTAAAGGAAAATAATTTCAACCCATGTGAAAGGTAATATATTGCACTTATTTATTATATACATAGTTTCTATTTTTGGGCACTGATTCATATAATGATAACCCTACCACTGGCTTATCTGCATTATGGTGATTTTGACACTATAAACAAGGCTATGAAAAATCAGTGCAAGTTATTATGTTAGTAACTTGGTTTTTTTTTTTCATTTAATGCTGTATTATTTATTATAGCTGTGTTTACTGAAGAACATATCCTAGATATTGCTTTTGTTTGTACTAACACTCATCATGACCTGCAGGACAACAACAGAAAGGGCTAACATGAAAACAGAGAACAGTAAAGTGGTAACTAGCCACTTACTGATGATGAATTAATAACTGCAGTGAGAAGACACTTTGAGCATCCAGTCTGCCTCCTCAATAACACAAACCATTTCTCTAAGAAATTACTGCAGTAAATTAATTTCTCTTAGAGCTGCAATATCTCTTTTTGAGTTATTTTGATTTTCCATCAAAAGATTGGATGAAAAAAATGTACAAAAACTTCAGGCAAATTCTCTCCATGCATGACTGCCTGCAGAGTTAAGAAACAAAGCAAAAATTACGATTTATTTTGAATTTGTCTGTCTTCAGATTTTCTACCTTGTTTTTGTTTTATCTGGGCTATAGTACCTTGTGCTGTCATTAAAAGCTCAGTAGATACAGTCAAAGCATTTATTTATTATCTGGGGTAAATATATACTATATGTTCTCTGATGTCTCTATTTGGAGTAAGGTGACTGTGAGCATCATGACAAAGGAACTGGAGCCTCCCCCGGAACTTCTGAACAAGGCTGGCTGTGCCCAGGGGTTCCACCCTCAAAGAAGAGGCATTGGGAGAAGACCAGCTTGATGTCACAGGTGAACAAAAAAAGGAAGGCGCATCCCAGCCAAGTGACAAGAGTGTATGAATAGAGAATGGAAAAGTGAGTGTCTTGAAAATTCACTTTGAACTGCATTGTTAGCATTGCAAATAAATCAGAAGTGAAATATGAATGACAAACATATTAGTAAAATGTTATATATTGTTAAATATCTTTTCTTGACTCAGTTTTGCTGGAAATCAGTTGTCATTATGACACTCATATATATATGCATGTATTTACAGATAAATACCTTCTCCTTCATTTACTTTTTAGAAGACTTGATTCCCAGTTTCCATCTTCCTGACACACTCACACCCTGGAGGAATCAGTAGATTGCACAGGGAAAAGAAGTTGTCCCAGACTCCTACCTTCAATGTCTTTAATGTTTGCTGAAGTGTGTGGGTACACCCTGATTCTTATCGCAGTATCATCCAATGTGGTTTAAGACGTGGTTGATTTTGTTGTTCTAAGAGGGAAGGAATAAAGAAGACTGTAACCATAAGTGTTTGAATGCAATGTATGTGTCCATCTTAAAGGCAGACAAAGGTGTTATACAACTTACATATTTCATAAATAAGACTTAGAATTTCTTTGTTTTTCATATGTAGGTCAGTTAAAACATACTCCTCCTACTGAGAATGATATAATACAATTTCACTGTTAATTCACTCTCATCCTCCCTCATCATAAACCTTTCTTGCACAACCAAATTCACTCCAGGCTGTTCAGCCCTGCATACACATCTTGAATTTCATTACAGTTTTCAGCACAGAGATCATCCAAGCTGTGAAAGAAGATATTTAATAAAAGGTTCATACATTCGTGGTTTCAGGAGTCGCAACACCAAAAAATTCATCTTACAATTATATCATTAGAGCATTCTTAGAGAACATTTGTTTAATTTTCATACAAAACACTTTTCAAACTGAGAGGAGGAGAGGAGCAAACCAGGTCTCAGTTGTGGCCGGATAACAAGATAAAGGAATGATTTATAATATGAAAGCTTTTGCACACTTGAATTAAACTTTCTATTCTTGACAGTGCCAGGTGGAAAACTAATCTTTGCATATTACACCAATACTACTCTCACTTCCCTTAACTACAATGTACAACCTGACCAGATGTAGAAAAATCCAGATGAAACCAGAACAAATCAATGGTCTCAATGAGAGTGAGGGCTGTTTAACATCTCCCTAGAGATGATCAACACCACTTAAGAAGGACTTTTATGTTACTACATGTCCCAAGGTGTAACAGAGGAAACTTACCCTTAGTGATTTAATACTTGAAAGATTAACTGAGCTTAGTCCAAAATGTCTGCCTCATTGTGAGGGGAGAAAAATAATAATGGATATATATATATATTTAATGTTAAGCAGATGGCTAAATATGCAGCACATTATTTTTGTATCATGTTATTGTAATATAAGCAAAGATAAGGGTAGGCAATGGAACAGATAATAACACAATGTATTTTCAGGGAGTGCTGAACTCCCAGAGCACTAGGCATGAAGGGTAGTACTTGGTGCAATATAGAAGGCTGAACTAGAGGGCAGACTTTCCTTGAGCTGCTCTCTTTTTCACCATTACACCATTTTTCATGTCTACAAAACAATCTGTTGCACTAGATGAAAATAAGTGAAGAAGGAAGGAAGGAAGGAAGGAAGGAAGGAAGGAAGGAAGGAAGGAAGGAAGGAAGGAAGGAAGGAAGGAAGGAAGGAAGGAGGGAAGGAGGGAAGGAAAGGAAGGAAAGGAAGGAAAGGAAGGAAAGGAAGGAAAGG
>NW_024962263.1:76778176-76924128 GCF_019238085.1 Lagopus leucura
AGAAAGAAAGAAAGAAAGAAAGAAAGAAAGAAAGAAAGAAAGAAAGAAAGAAAGAAAGAAAGAAAGAAAGAAAGAAAGAATAAAAAAGAGAGAGTGGGAGAAAGATAAATCAGGAGCTGCCCAGTATCTAGAGCCACTGGAACTTTTAAAGGTGTTTCTATTGAATAAAAGGTACAAGCCTCTGGAGGTGGCTAGCATATCCCTTGACAAACATATGCATTGATTACAATAATTTTGCTTTGCTCCTATTAGTAAAAGCATAGATTTATGCTACCAAGACTAAATGTACTTTTGGTTTAGGGAAATGAAAAGTATTGTGTTTCATTGAGACCATGAATAAAGCTCCAATGTCAGTTTAACAAGTATCAGATCTATTAGAATTGCATCTCAGTGATGCAGTTTATATCCTGGGACAGAAAGAAGGAGTTTCTGTGTCTAGTTATTTCTGTCATAACCACAAGAGTGTGGCTTGTATGAAGTATCTGGGTCATTTCAGTCACCCCTGTGACTCACAGCATCCAGGTCGTGCAGCCATCTGAGTCATCCGGTTTGCCTAAGTTAGCAGGAGTCCTTTCTCTCTCTGAGGTTCCCTGATCTCCTCAGTCATCTGAAGGACGAAATTGCCTACAGCAACTCTGTCACATTAGTCACCTCAATTACTCACCTCAGCCTGTTGTGGTTTGCAGGAAAGTGCAGCGTAAATACCATAGAACTGATGGAACTTATTTTGAAAAGGTTGTGTACAAAGACACGCTTCAGAGCCCAGATGTTTTGAATTATCTCTGCATTCTTAAATATACGAACCTTCAGTATATATAACCAGAGTGGTTATTCACAGTTCTACTAAAACTTTAAATTAGCAAAATTGCTTTCTTAGTAAAAAATTAAATCCAATAAATTCAATTGACCCTTTAATTAACAGGTCAACAAATGCTTGGCATTAGAATGAAGTTCTAATAGCTCCAAATAGCTGTATCTTTCAAAGCTTCCTGTTTGGATTTAATGTAGGAAGCAGTGTGTGACTGATCATACTTGTAGACATTATTGCTATTGCTACATGAAATGTTCATTTCTTTAGATGAGATAAATTCATTCAGGAAGGTATGATAAAATGATAAAATAATGAGAAATACTGATCTTGTTTATAGACACTGCGGAAGAGTAATAAAAATAACAAATATCATTGACAATAACTACAATGTATATAATAATAATATTCCCTATGGCATCTGGTTCTAGAGGAAACAGGTTTGAAAAAAAGCAACTGCTTCTTTGGATGTCTCAGTTCATTCATTATTTGATTATCAATACAACCTCTTGTGTCCAGGAGTATGTTATTACTTTGTATTATTAATTATCAATACAATCTTTAGTAATACCTAAAATCCTAGTCACGAGACAAGTTACAACATCAGCATTTTCAGTTTATGATATCTTTTTATTCCTGAGATACTCTTTGGTACATCTTTTGTTTTTTTCCCTTCCTGTGCCTGTACTCTAGTCTCTAAATTAATTCAGTAATAAATTTTACTGAATAAACATTGGAGTCTTTTTGATATAGGAGAACTGTGTATACAGAATTTACAAATAACATAGAGACTGCACTTCATTACCTACAGTATTCCAGTTAAATGCACAGACATCTAGTATGGCACTACAGAATGCAGAGTGGCTTGAAAACATGGTGTTGCTTCACAAAATTAAGTGTAATAATTGCAGGTAGAAAAAGTAATTATCTGTAGACTGTGAATTCTTTGACACCTCATACCATTAACATCAATACTCCTACTGTAGTATACTGTATCTATTGTTGAAAAGTAATTTTATTTCCAAGTAAAGGGAAATATGAAAACGAAACTTCAGCCAACTAAAATAATTATGATAATCCCATTCAAAATACAAATTCCAGCCTAGTGTTTATTGAAATAGATGAGATTTTTGCCAACAAATCTGAAGAAGATAAGGAGCAAGCCCTGTACTTTTCAGAATACTGACTTCATACCAGACAATATAATTGTTCATTCATAAGACTCCTTGGTGTCGCTCCTGTGTTGACCTTTTTCCGTCTTTGTTGGGTACAACCTCTTTTAAAACCATGGCAACTCTCCTGGCAGTTCACACCTTTCATTATTTTCCTTTTTAGCTCTAAAGTTGTTCCACAGAGAAAGCAAATGATCACGGAACTATGTAACAGCTCAGGCTGAAAGAGACCTTAAAGATCACCCTGCTCTAATCTCCTGCTGAGGGCACGGCTGCCAGTCACCAGATCAGGCTGTGCATGGCTGCATCCAACCTGGCCTCGATAGGCACAGGCTATCAAAATATTCTACGTTTCAAATTTTTATTAAGCTACGGAAACAGTTAAACTATAACCAATCTAATTCTGATTTTGTTCTTATTAAAGCAGGTAATATCGTCATCATCAACAACAAAGATTAAGCAAAACAGAGGATTTCACCAAGGATAAATTTCTCCACAAGTTCCCAAAGGAAGAAATATTTCTGTCATGGGCAATGGCTGAATCATTTTTACCAGACAAAACAGTTATTCTGTGGCAAAATCTGATACACTGTTACCCTGGAATGGGGAAAAACTGGTTTTCTTTGGTGCTTAAAAAAATAAATATGTAAAATAACTATAAGACCTTTTGTTCCACGTGTGGAACTATCAGGCTCTGTAGCAACACGCTTTTACTCAAATTGCTTTTATCAGAAAAAAACAGTAATATAGTGTCATGTATTTCTACAATACTAAGAGAAAATAGTGGTTTAACTGTATTTTTAAATATCATATAAATAAAATAGTTCTCATAGTGCTGTTAGTGAAATAGAGAGTGCTAATTTTACAATTTGTATTGCAATGCTAGTTAGTCATCCCAACAAAAAGATCCTGTTTGCATAACTCACAAAAAAAATTATTTCACCAAACATGTACAGGACAAATTATGCAGAGGAAAAGATGAGTTATTAGGCTCTGAAACATCCTTTTGCTGACAGTCTATAGCAAAGAAGCAACAGCCTCCAGAATGTTTTTTTAGAGCCCTTAATACCGTACAATTTGAGTTTGTATAAATGTTGGATTAAATTAAGATTTTCTCAAAAATCAAATTGTGCACTGCAGTGCATTTTGCACCACAAATGAATAAACACAAACAAAATGTAACTGCGGAAAAGAGTAAAGGCTGCAAACATTTCATAGAATCCGAGGTTGAAAAGGACCTCCAGAAACCATCAAGTTCCACCTTTCAGGGGAAACAGAAGCCTAACGATATTATTTAGTGCTCTGTGCAACTGTATCTTGGAAACATCCAGTAAAGGGTATTCTAAACTTTCCTTCAATTAATAAAAGTCCTACTATAATTGTGATGGTTTGTGTGGTTTGTAGAGTGCTGTACCCCACAGTGCTACAGAAGACAAAAACAGCTTTCTCCTGAAAGTCTCCATTCATACAGTCTTAAAACTTCCAGCACTGTAGAACAAGTTAATGGCCTTGTGCTCTTCAAGAAGAAAAGATCTTTTTCTATGGCGTTTGAATGCCTCACATGGCATCTTCAAAGCAATCTTACCACAGAAGTCTTAACATTACTTCATCATTACTGAGGTAATGCCTAAACCAAATACCAGACCAGTGGAGATACCAGACCTATGCTAATCTGAAGCAATTTTGATGAATCTGTTGAGGTTCCTGTGGCAGAAGTCTGAGGACAGTGAAGGTGTCAAGCTGTACTCTGACCCTGGCTATGTCTGCATATTTAGTGCAGTTGGGTATTGTGGTTCTGGGTCCTGTGTGTAGTCAGTGATCCTTTTAGCATTCATACGGGTCATATACTGAAACCAAAAGAAAGTTTCCTATTTGCTTGTTTATAGCATAAACATGAAATATAATAACCATGCCATATACTTTTTCATGACCTTCACAAAGGAATGTATACATATAAATACTATATACACATATACAAATACTATTTTTTTACATATGTCACCAAGATACGTAAACTTAATTTTATATATAACATGAATACTTCAAAAGCTCAGCCTTGCTCCCATCATGTCCCAGTATGGAAACTGCATCAGACCCTGCAGAAGGAGTAGTAAAATACAGTTTCCATGCAGTTGTTGTGTGCAAACTATGATCTTCAGTTTGTTTTGAGGTTTTTAGCAATGATCAACAATTAAATTAATGTCTTTGAAAAGCTACACTACCTGTTTGATTAAATACACCATACAAACAAGTCTGGTTAATTGTAGCTGTGAATTCAACTTTATGCTTGCTCTAGTAAAAATCTGTCTTGTTTAAGCACAACAGTTGTAGTTCTAATTAAATATGTTGCTCAGTGAAGCATCTGTTTAAAACATTAATGAATGGCAGCTCCTTTGAGACCTCCATACATAAGGGTTTTTCATTACATAATGCAACCCTAAAAAGTGTTTCTGAAGCTAAATATAATTAGTTCTTGATTTGTTTTGAGTGTATTTTTCACATCATTGGAAGGTATTTTTTTCCTGTGTCTGTGTTAACTGATTTAAAACAATTTATGGAATAGAAATAAATTTAAAATAATCAAGGATCCAAATTTTATTCACACTCATATTGATATTAATATGTTGACAATAAAAAAATAATCGAAAGGATGTGTTTATATTTTTATCCAATGTGCTGTAGCCCAAATGCAGAATTTAGTCTTTTCTAACTGTATAACTCATAAGTATATGAATTTCAAGGGGATAGCTGACTTTCCAATGGAGTATGATGCATGGAACTCATGAGGTTAAGAGAGAAAGACAGTTGGAATCCAGATCAACATGCATATTCTGACATTGTTACTGTGCTCTTGTCAAGCAATGAGATTTTGACAGAAAAAGAACAATCAAATACTGCTTTATTTTAAAAACAAACAAACAGTGATAACAGATTTGGAAATACAAGAGTTAGCTTGACTGCAGAAGATACATTCAGGAAATGTATCCAAAAGGATTTCCAAAGAAGGCATAGATGTTTGATGAAATTCTCAATACAGTTACCTCTAACTTGGCAGTGTTGGAAGAAAGATTAAAAAGTGAAAGGAAATGGGGGTTATTCCAACTCTACAATAAGTGATCCTTTCCTAGGTAGAGATATAAAACAGATTTGTACTAATACTTTGAAGTTCAACGTGTGAATAAGTCGAGTTGGTCTCCTGAGTTGTTCGTATGGCTCTTTTAAAAAACTAAATGTGTCCCTATAACATAATAGTGAGAAATCTTCAGGTAACAACGGGAAATATGTTGAACCACCCAAGCTAAATTTAGTAGCATATTTTGGTAAAAACATTCATGCCTAACTTCTGCCAAGACATCACCCTTTCTTCATTTATGTCCTTCCAAACATCTGGATTTCCTAGAATGTCTAGTTTTTCAAGTGCTCACCTTTAAATCTCTTCAGGAGAAAGTCTGTCTTTATTTGTGCTCAGTGTAGTACTTGTGGCTGTCTTTCAAAAATAGGAAGGAGAAAAAGATGTAAGAGGTGTTCAAACTGCACTTTACTGACTCAAAAGCCAAGAGAGTCAAAATGATAAATGAACCTGCTTTTGCCAAGCTCAGAGAAAAAAATGGATGGGCAGCTCATAATACAAACAAAAAGAAACCTTCTTCACTACCAAATAGCAAGAGTGATATTTTTAATGAGATTTTTTTCAGAGTATCTATGTTTACAAGCAAAATGTCTTTCCAGTAGATGTTATAATCAAAATAGACTCCAATTTCATTTCTTAGAGAAAAGCAGTTTTACTGTCAGAACATCCAGAAACGGGAAAACTGCCTTCACTTGAATACTAGCCAATTTGGAGAAGCTCGGTAAAACAATTCGTCCATATTTTCCTGCTATGGAAATAATGATAATAATTTAACTATTCAAAACAGATAATGAATGCTGCCATTTACTATAGATAATATAAGATTATGGGAGTCTTTGTATATGTATTTCATTTGGCATATTTTTGCTATACTCATAAGAAGTAGCATACCAGGATAAATTTCAAAAAATAATTATCCATTCTATTGATGATATTCTAGGACTGGGGTCCGAAAGGAGAAAATTCTATGTTCTTGGCTTAATTTTTGAATACATGATTTATAGAACTACATTACTATTAAAATAATATCAATGTATCACAAAGGATTGAAAAATAAATGTCAAACAATGTCATACAAAATGAATATTCTCCATCTTAGACTGGGAGAGCCTAGTAGATATCAAAGTAATTCACTGAGGAGAATAAAAGTCTTCATTTTGCAAACAGGGAGAGTTGAAGTATCAGAATATTGAAATGGTTTACCAGCAGTTCTCAGAAAGATGTGAAGGGAGCCAAGTCTTATGAGCTCCAGCTCAGTGCTGTATATCATCTACCTGATGAATACTGTTGAGATTTTGTGCAAATCAGCTATAAAAATATACCTAGCCATGGAAATAACAATCTCATCATTTCTATACACTGTCAGACAAAACATGAGATGTATCTATTATTTGAGAATATAAATGTCATTGCCAAAATACTCTTTCAGAAAGTTACAATATTGTCACTAATAAGGTTGAATATCTAATTATCAGCTTTTTTATTCAATATAACAAATCACTCTCTCCTCTAAGAAAGCAAAACGAAAACTACAGACAGTCTCTTTAAGACACTTTACAATTATAACCTCAGCAGACAAAGAACAGAAACTCAATTAGTGGTGAAAATCTTGGATTACATTTTGGCATCTACATTCTGGGAAGAAGGGAAATATATACGCTTAAAATATTTTATACATATAATCTTCCTACTTGAATTTATAACAAGAGTACCAGCTTGGATTTTAATTTTCACTGTGTATGTCCCAACGAATCGAGATTTAAAATTAAATTCTCAGGAGTATCTTGGGCTGCAATGCAACTATCCGTGCACCATATTCACATCTAAAAAACCTGTTCTACTCTCAGCTAAGACCACAGGGAATGTGTGAGGAACTGCCAGTAAGAAAGAATGAGGACTGCGTTGTTGAAGCTATCCCGTGACACAGTGGAAGAAGGGTCGCTGGTTGCACAAACGATTTGTTATAGATCTCTGAGGCTTATAATGCCAACAAGAGCTAACAAAAAATATGAGATTATTTCATTGGAAACCAGAGGGTGTAGGAAAACTTTCAGTGTTCACAAGATATGCAAGCTCAGTGGCTAAGCAGGCAGTGAGGTTCTCTTCTGAAGACTACTTGATACATTGCAGGCAAGGGAATAGTCTCAGATTGCTAAAGAAAGGTGACTTAGACACCTGAGGTCTTTGAATGTTAATGAAAGCTGTGTCCAGTCAGCTTTTCTAAGTACTGTTAATGACATCCTTAGATCTACAAGATTTACTGAACATTACTTTGCTGGACCTTCTGAAGGATCAACATTTCCCGTTCCTAAACTGCACGACAAGTCAGCTGGTCACTACATAAATCCCATAAATCCAAAGGGCTGGTCCTGAGCCCACAGCTCTAATCTCTGAAACCTTACCTTTACAGACTGTCAGAAATGTTTCTACATTTTTTCACTTGATTCAAATTCTCTTTATACAATGAAAATCTGAACAAGCGGAACTTTAAGATATTGTTTACTTTGTGATTATACTCTAGAAGACTCATCTCAGGCATCATTGTCATCTACTTTTGATTTTAATTGGAAAAACAGAATATAAGTCCTTCCCAAAGTCATTTCTTATGCCAACTGTTTAGTTGTATGTGTTAGCAAATGGAAAAGCCTGAAATTTAAGCCACAATTAAATATATAATTTCCCTTCATATATAACTATATTCATTGCATTACATACTGCTTTCACTTATCCATAAAGATTTATTTTTTAAAAAAAGACAGTTTAAAACTTCTAAAAATACTCAAAAAGAAATCATTTTTAAGTATCCTTAAATAAACCACTAAAGAAACTCTGCAAAAACCATTTGTCCTTTTTGTAGATCGCTTTAAGAAAACATTCTTTTTCAGTTGCTATAGGGTAAGAAAGTGCACAGAACTTATTGGAGCCTGCAGTTTGGTTTAGACGCATCTCTTACTGAAAATTTTCAAAGTATTTTCAGTATAAATACAAACACCTTGTTAGAAATGCCAGGACTGATCTAATACTGATAAAAACAGAATTGGTGAGAATTTATGGAGAATATTCATAGCACAATCTCACACTACTTGTCCCAAGTGGTAGTTTTATAATTCAGAGGAAACCAAAAGCAGTGACTGAATTATGTCGGCAGATCTGGTCAAGGATGCTCCAACCATCTTTGTCTAGGCACACATACACAGAATATGACTTAGGAATTAAACTGAGAACAGCCTTCTTTTCAGCTAGGAACTTGATGAGACCCTGTCATAGGTTTTCACTCATACCTCAGTAAAAACTGTATTTCCAATGGATTTACGGCTTTTCTGGTTTTTGTTTCAGATTTTAACTGACATTAGATTATTGGCTCCATTTGAAGCTTCAGTAAAATAATAAATCTTTTTGGATATTCCAGTCCACTTTCTAATATTTTCAAAAGTTTTTAAGGCCAGGCATAATTTAGAAAACAAAATGAGTTCTCTACCAGACTGGCCTTGGGCCCTGTCTTCATTAGAGCAGTGGGACCATTTTGCTTCCTAGAGTTGCATTTTGAGAACTACAGGCCCTGTGCGTATCTCATTACCCCATTACCATCTGGAAAACACCCTGTGTGCTGTGGAGAAGAGAGGCAATGAGTTATGTTTGGAGATGGAACAGAGACCAAACCATGAGAAATTAAATTCATTTTTAAGCCAGAATGTCCTATTTCCCACCACATAATTTGATATATCAGTTCTTTTAATTCACATGCAGCCTCTATCATCTGAGGGGTAGAACAAAGAACCGCTGGTGAAAGGAACGGAGTCTTTTGGGAAAAACTACTTGAGAAAGTTGATGGCATGAATACAACAAGAGAATTTCAATAAAATTATATTCCTGGAGACAGGACTGGAAGAGATCACTGGAAATTTTACTTCTGCAATTTGCAAAAGAAAGATCATAGAAATGCATCCAGTTAGGAAAATAATTAAACAAACTGGCTTGCTTCGCAACATGAAATAAAATTCACAGTTTCATGTTTATTTACTTTTAGGAAATAACTCTTATTTACTCTATATAAGTTACCTGTGGTAGTTACTGCATCTGTATAAATTTTTATTTCTACGTGTTCTACATACAATTGAATGAGTTAGTTTGGGCTTTAAATGCTGTTAGCCATTGTGTCTATAGCTTTTACATCCTTCTTGTTGTCCTTCATGGCTGCTCAGTTCCTTCTCCGAAGAGAACTTCAGAAGCAAAAACTGTGTTCATTGGTAATGCGGTATATCCAGGACAAAACTCCCTCAAAGGACACATAGAAAGAGGGAAAATGTAGTTATTTTGTACAAGTGACCGTATGATACAGTAATTGGCAAGTATTCCTTTAGCAGGAAGAGAAGAATGAATCAATCTCTGCAAGAGGACCCCACCATCTTTGTAACTGAAGTGAAAAGTAATATAAAGGAGGAAGCCTTTGTGGAAGAGAGTTCCATGTAGGGCTCAACTGCCGTAGGACAAAATAAAGACATCCCATACAGACTGGAAGCATTACAACATGAGCTTCCGTAAGTCAGAAAGGCCCATTTTTACCTTGCATGAAAAGATAAAAATGACCAAAGCATTATTCATATCACTGTTAGAATGCAGTGTCATCGCAATGGCAGCCAAATCTCCAGGCAGTGGCTTGTTCCCCTCAGCAGAATGGTAGAGAGAGTCAGAATGGCAAAAGTGAGAAAAATGTGTGAATAAAGACAGTTTAATAAGTGAAGAAAAAAGGAAATAAAAAAAAAAAAAGTGATGCAAAGCCACTCATTCACTCACCACCTCCCACAAGCAGATTGATACTCAGTCAGTGAGCTATAGCTATTTTGAGAAAATTACCCATTTTATTGCTGGGCATGATGTTATATGATGTGGAATATCTGGTCAATTGCCTGACTCTGGACTTCTCACTGTGTGAAAACAACAGAAAACCTCGACTCTGTGTAAAGAACTATTCAGAAGTAAGGACTGATATATTACCAGCACTGTTTTGGTCACAAATGTAAAAGAAAGGACTATATAGCCTACTGTGAAGAAAATTAATTCTAACCAGACCTAGTGCAATTGCAAAAGATAAGAAATCAACCAAGTTAGGTTTTTGTCAGAGAACATCAGTGCTACACTTTGTGAAGTCTACAGATACTGACAGTGTTTTCTAAAATAAATACTTATCTTCAATAAAATACCAATAATTACTTTCCAAGATCTCTTATACAATAGAGTTCTCTTGTTCCAAGAGTGATGAATGTTGATAAGCTGCTATAATACCAAACTCCAGAGATGCTGATGAGCAAAGAAGAGCCGGCAATAATTTAGAAAGACAGACAGAATATGAGAAAGTGTTGTACTTCTTATCTGCCACCATTACTATTGTAAAATGTCTCTCACTATTAGTGTTGTAGAAATTAGTTTTTCAGACACATTTTTTGAAGCATCATTTACAGAGCCTTTCTAAGAAACCTATATGATGCCCAGGAATTACCAAATCTTAAAAGTCTTTTCTTTCTAAGTTGCGTCAATGTCACTGTTTTAGGTAGGGAAAAAATTTCATTTAGACAAGACGAGGTATCTAAAATCCTTGTGGTCTGTGACATGTAAGATATAACTCTCATTTTCAAACCTGCCTCGTAATATCTCCTTTTCAGATGTACCTGAAGCCACTGACAATTTCATTTTCAATATCTGACTTGCTGAGATCTGGGCTTGCCCTGATCTAGTAGTGATTTTCTCTTCAGGGCTCATCATCTAATCTGCCTAAAACTTGGACCTCCTTCCTGAGCACTTGTGCATTCTTCCTGAGTGTTTTAAGGCCTATAAAGGTCAGAAACATGGAATAAGGTGGGATCTGAGGCTAAAGACAGCAATTTCACTCACAGCAAAAATATCCAGAAGTAGCTAACTGATTTAATAAAGCTACTGCCTTGGTGGAAGAACCCATCATTTAACAGGTTGCCTTTGAGAATACCTGAAAAAGATGATGAAATATTTGGCATGTTCACATCACCACCAGCATCTGCTATTAAAAGTAGAGGAGCTTAAGAATGATTTCAGCTGCCCTAAAACCTACCCCAAACCTGCATAGTGTCATGACCAAATAGTAGAGTTGCCTGCTTGTGAGCAAATGCCCTTAATGTTTGGCCTATTCCAGCTGCCAATTTAACAGCTGCGATGGACTGCTAGTTCTTAGTCAGTTCCTATCATTTCTTGTTACTCATATATGTCTTCCCTGGTCATTGCTTCGTGAGCTACTGCAGGAGCTTCCTAGGAGAGTTCTTGCAAAACAATCAGGGAAGAGGAGAAAAGTGCTGGTGAGTCTATTTCTTCGTCATCTTGTTGTAGTAGATGGAGTACAGGTTCTTTGCAGGAGCAATCAGAGTCCCTTCTGGAACCAAGCTCAGCTCAGCTGCACTCTGACATTACTGGTCCTTGCAGATATCAAAGCTTTTGATGACATAACTGGATACAAGCTCAAAGTGGAACAGCTTGTCCATTGACTTCATTGCAGAACACATGCAGATGAAAGGCTGGGATGTAGGGATTCTGTGTTATCTCTCCTGTGCAGCTCAACAGCAGTAATTTCAGGAAGCCACCAAGAGAAGGAATGAATGTCTGGGCTTACCTGCTTGGCCACAAAAAGATTGTTCTGATTGGAATGAAAATCAGCAACACATATTAATGACCAACACTGAAAATCAATTAAATGTATTGTTATTTATCAGTTTTTTGAGGTCTACATTTACAATTTAAATCACAGAATCATATAATGGTTTTGGTTGGAGCCGATCTTAAATGGGAACCTTAAAGATCATCTAGTTTCAACCCCCTTGCCATGAGGGGAGTTGCCAACCATTAGATCAGGCTGCCCAAAATCCCATCCAACCTGGCCTTGAATGCCATCCACAACTTCTCTGGGCAATCTGTTATAGCACCCTCTGAGTAAATATTTTTTTCTTAACATCTAGCTTAAAACCACCCCTTTACATTAAAGCCATTCCCCTTTGTCCTGTCACTATCAGGCAGTATAAAAATCCAGTTTCACTCCTGCTTATAAGCTCTCTTCAAGTGCTGGAAGGCCACAGTGAGGTCTTTTTGGAGCCTTCTTTTCTCCAAGCTAAACAAGCCCAACTCCCTCAACCATGAGTCATAGGTGAGGTGCTCCAACCCTGCAGTTATTTTCATGGCCCTTCTGTGGACCTGCCCCATCAGCTCTACAGTCATCCTGTACAGGAGCACCAGGCCTGGATGCGGTACTCCATATGGAGCCTTACAGGAGCAGAGTAGAAGGGGGACAATCCCCTCCCTCTCCCTGCTGCCATCCCTCTTTTGATGCAGGATACTGTTGGTCTCCTGGGCTACAAGAGCACATTGTTGACTCATCTCCTGCTTTTTTGTCCATCAGGACCCCCAAGCTCTTCGCCACAGAGCAGCTATCAATGAGTTCTTTTCCCAGTTTGTACACATATCTGGGATGATCTTGATCCAACTGCAACACCTTGCACTTGAGCTTGTTGGACCTCATGAGATTCTCATGTGCCTGTTATCCAACCATGTTCAGGTCCCTCTGGATGGCATCTCTCCTTTCTGTTGTGTCAACTGCACAACTCAGTTTAGTGTCATCAGTAAACTTGCTGATGGTACACTCAATTCATCTATATCATCTCTGTCATCAATATAGACATTGAAGGGCATTGGTCCAAAGATAGACCCCTAGGAGAAACCATTCATGACTGGCCTCCACCTGGAAATAATGCCTCCTATTTATTTCCATGGAAAATACAACAGATACAAAAGCACATCAGCACTATTTGATGGAGAAAAATTTCAGCTAAAAAGCACTATTTTTCAGGATAGTCACCATCATTAGTTACAAATTTTTACCAGCAAAGAACAAGAGTCTGCAAGTTGTGTTTATAAAAGTCTTCATAGCCATCCAGAACACATTGCCACCTTGACATGAAAGACAACCCATTGCCTCCACTGCTGATCTTCTTAAACATGTCAGTGGATGCTCTTTATCTGCATGGAAAAATTCAACTCTACACCTTTTCTTCATATGCACTTCCATTTCAGATGCCTATTTCTGAGACTACCCCTCTGTTGCCATCTGTTGCATGGTAACAAAATGCAATGGAATGTCAGTGGCATGGTTCAATGAACCATGAAGCAATGAAGCAGTGGCTTCAACAGATGAAGAGAAAGCTGAGGTGCTGAATGAGTTCTTCACCTCGGTCTTCACTGGTGGCCAGGATTCTAGTCTTTTTCACGTTCCTGAACCCTGCATCCCCAAACCTCTAAGTGGGGACCAAGGAGGTAAATCCCTCCCCACTGTAAGGGCAGAGCAAGTCCGAGAGTGCCTCCTTAGACTGAATGAATACAAGTCTATGGGGCCGGATGGCGTGCATCCCAGGGTCCTGAAGGAGCTGGCTGAGGTGGTTGCCGAGCCGCTCTCCATCATATTTGAGAAGTCGTGGCTGTCAGGTGAGGTCCCGAACGACTGGAGGAAGGGTCATGTCACTCCCATATACAAGAAGGGGAGCAGGGAGGACCCGGGGAACTACAGGCCGGTGAGTCTCACCTCCGTGCCTGGGAAGATCATGGAACAGATCCTCCTGGACAACATGCTTGGTCACATAAAGAATGAGCATGTGATCCGAGACAGCCAGCACGGCTTCACCAAAGGAAGGTCATGCCTAACTAATCTTGTGGCCTTCTATGATGGAGTGACGGCATTGGTGGACGAAGGGAAGGCGACCGATGTCATTTACCTGGACCTGAGCAAGGCCTTTGACATGGTCCCCCACCACATCCTCATCTCCAAATTGGAGGGAAGTGGATTTGATGGGTGGACGACCCGATGGATAAGCAATTGGTTGAAAGGCCGCAGACAGAAGGTGGTGGTCAATGGCTCTATGTCCAGGTGGAGGCCGGTAACAAGTGGTGTCCCCCAAGGGTCTGTCTTGGGACCGGTGCTCTTTAACATCTTTATTAATGACATCGATGAGGGAATTGAGTGCACCCTCAGCAAGTTTGCTGACGACACCAAGCTGAGTGGTGCGGTTGATACGGTGGAAGGAAGGGATGCCATTCAGAGGGACCTCGACAGGCTGGAGGGCTGGGCTCGGGTGAACCTGATGAGGTTCAACACGGCAAAGTGCAAGGTTTTGCATTTGGGCCGGAAGAACCCCAGGCACCTGTACAGGCTGGGAGGAGTGGTCCTTGAGAGCAGCTCGGCAGAGAAGGACCTGGGGGTCCTGATGGACAAGAGACTGAATATGAGCCAGCAGAGCGCTCTGGCAGCTCGAAAGGCAAATGGGATCCTGGGCTCCATCAGGAGAGGGGTGGCCAGCAGGGACAGGGAGGTGATTGTCCCTCTCTACTCGGCTCTTGTGAGGCCCCATCTGGAATACTGTGTCCAGGTGTGGAGCCCTCAGTACAAGAAAGACATTGAGATTTTGGAAAGGGTCCAGAGGAGGGCAACTAAGATGATCAGGGGGCTGGAGCACCTCCCCTATGAGGACAGGCTGAGGGAGTTGGGCTTGTTCAGCCTGGAGAAGAGAAGGCTGCGGGGTGACCTCATTGCAGCCTATCAATACCTGAAGGGAACCTACACCCAGGAGGGGAGTAAACTCTTCAAAAGGGCTGATAACAGCAGGACTAGGGGAAATGGTTTTAAGTTGAAGGAGGGAAGATTTAGGTTGGATGTTAGGGGGAAGTTCTTTACTAGGAGAGTGGTTAGGCCCTGGAAGGGGCTGCCCAGGGAAGTTGTGGATGCCCCGTCCTTGGACGTGTTCAAGGCCAGGTTGGACGGGGTCCTGGGCAACCTGATCTGAATGTGTATGTTTGGTGGCCCTGCTAGGCAGGGGGGTTGGAACTACATGATCCTTGGGGTCCCTTCCAACCCGGGTGATTCTGTGATTCTGTGATTCAACCTCTACTCCTGCATCATCAACGTTTGTCTCTGTTGCTGTAGGCAAAAATAATAAAACAGGAGGCATTACTTTTGGAGCAGCTGCCCAATGTCTTTTTTTTTTTTTTTTTTGTGACTTACTGGAAGGTCTCTGAATCAGTTAATAAGCAGAGTCACAGAATCACAGAATCACAGAATTGTAGGGGTTGGAAGGGACCTCCAGAGATCATCGAGTCCAACCCCCCTGCCAAAGCAGGTTCCCTACAGCAGGTCGCACAGGTAGGCATCCAGGCAGGTCTTGAACATCTCCAGAGAAGGAGACTCCACCACCTCCCTGGGCAGCCTGTTCCAATGCTCCATCACCCTCACTGTAAAGAAGTTCTTGTGCACATTTGTGTGGAACTTCCTATGCTGCAGTTTCCGGCCGTTTCCCCTTGTCCTGTCTCCGCTCACCACTGAAAACAGTCTGGCCTCACCATTCTGCCCCCCACACCTTAGATATTTATAGACCTGGATCAGGTCCCCTCTCAGTCTTCTTTTCTCAAGGCTGAACAGACCCAGTTCACTCAGCCTTTCCTCATAGGGGAGATGCTCCAGGCCCTTCACCATCTTCGTGGCCCTCAGCTGGACTCTTTCCAAGAGATCCCTGTCTTTTTTGTACTGGGGAGCCCAGAACTGGATGCAGTACTCCAGATGAGGTCTTACCAGGGCAGAGTAGAGGGGGAGGATCACCTCCTTTGACCTGCTGGCCACGCTCTTTTTAATGCACCCCAGGATGCCATTGGCCTTCTTGGCCACAAGGGCACACTGCTGGCTCATGGCCAACCTGTCATCCACCAGGACACCCAGGTCCCTCTCTGCAGAGCTCCCCTCCAGCAGGTCATCCCCCAGCCTGTACTGGTACTGGTACAGGCTGTACAGAGTAATTCAATTCACTTACTCTTAAAATTATATTAAATCACTTCAAAGCAGGTGAAGTGACATTCTTTTCTTGCAAATGTAATACAACAAAATAATCCATTGCCAATCTGAAAGGGTTCACTCAAGCAGGTACAGGAATAATAACAAAAATAACTTCTCAAAGCTTTACATTGTTATGGTTTTTAATCTCTGAAAGACATGTTTTAATAAAATACTTGAACGTTGAATTCTTGCTCACTTCTTCTGACGATGTTTGATCAGTCCACTCTTTGTCTTGTCTGTTTGTCTTCTGGATACATTTGTTTGAGTTCAGCCCTAAGACCTTTTGAGAAAAATGATATATTTAGTTATCATTGAATATTGTTTCCATCTGTCATACTCATCATCTCCTCAAAACTTCTTTCTTTAAATATCCAGCACTGCTAGGAAGCACTGAAAAAAGGTATTTTCTTATTCTCTAAGCTTTGCTATAGTGGTTACAGAGCACTTACAAACACAAATGTAAAAATCACTTAACTCAGCTATAATTGTATCTGTGATCTTAATCCCAAGGAGCTTCCAAATCAATTTTAGGAGAGGCACAGCAATAAAAAAGAGTGAGAAAATACAAAAACAATAAAAAAAACAATAGTATCATATATCTTACTTTTTTTTCCCTTTTTAATTTATATGGGGCAATGGTGGTAAACAAGGGGAAACAAAACAAACAAAAGAAGAATTTTCAGGTACGATGTATATATTCATAGCCATGTTTCATTTTATTGTGCCATTACTAGACGAACAAGCAGCAATCTCTTTTTGATAAAAGCATTTAAGACATGGAATATTAAGAAATGTCTCAAATACAAATAGGGTTACTTACCCTACTAGCCATGGGGGTTAGCATACAACACCTATAGTTGCTTGTGTGCAGACATCTAAGGTGAAAGAAATCTAAGAACAAATGAAAAATATTAAGTAACTTTCTAATGTCCATACAGGAACTGATGGAAGAGATTATCCATCCCCCAAATATCTGCTTACTCAATCTTCCACTCAGGCAAGAAGGTTTTATTTATGGTATTGTCTATAAAGGAGAAAAAATAGGAAAAGATCTTCATTCATTTGTAACTTTAAAGTATTTTTGTTTTTAACAGTAGTTATTTTTGTTCTCTTAGTCTTCTTCTTGGTAGATTCATCAGAGTCATACCAAAGTATTCCCAAATGGTAAGAATTATTAGTCTCAATATTTTTTTCTTCTCTTCAAGTTATCTTTGATGTCTGCATCCAGAACTCCAGTGCTGCTGCAACCACGGCTTGAAGCACTTTCCCCAAGTCTTGTGCCACTTCAAATGTTCCCTTAATATTAAAACAAATGAAAATCAGGAGGTATCTAATTGTCCTGCTTTTCATTTTGTTAATACAATGAGAAGGGTTAAAATGAAAGGGTTAAAATTCCTTAAAGTTAAAGCCATAGCAACATGAAGGCTTCAAAGATGGCTTGAGAATGAAAATGAAAGGCTCAAAAAAAAAAAAAAAAAAATTGCTATAAAGCACAGCATTTGAAACATTTTTTGGGCCCTTGGTTTCAACTAAACTTAAAGCGAAATTTGTGATAACTTCATTCCTCATGGGATCAGACCCAGGCTGAATAAAAGCATACGAGGAAATCTGTGCATTTGCAATATGTATTTTTTAAATGAATGGTTTTTTTGACAACAGAACCTGTAATCATTCTTGATGCAGCTATTCAGATGGGTTCAAATTCGTATTCACTGAGGGCCATCTGAGTATTATATTCCTTCAAACAATATTTCTATCTTATTTTTAGGGACAAGAATCAGGGGTTTCACTGCTCACTGTAATGCCTCAGTCCCCATTTCTGCTTCCAGATGTCCCTTTTACTAGCAGCCAATTGGAATATGCAAGTGTCTTTGATTATTGCCTGGGGAAGCATCTGATACACCAAGGCAGAAAACATCATCAAATGTACAAAGAGTTTGTCAATTAAAAAGAAGAAATATTAGTTTATTTTTAAGAGGAATTGAAAGAACAACAAAAATACTGCCTATCCTTTCCCTGTTGAAGTTATCAGATGTTTTCTAGTACTAGCAAGTTAATCCTGAACTGAAGTTAAGCTTATAGACAAGAACAAATTGAATGGATGCTATCATATATGCATCATATTCCATCAGTTTAGGACAGCCTTTTTCTCTTTAAATCAGAAAATAGACATTCAGTTCTGCAGGGCACTGATACCATCAGAAATACAAGAAAGATTTATGCGAGAAAATCTGAGGGCTTTGGCTCTGTGTGGGTAATATTCTGGGCTTATATTACTTCATCTATGCTCAGAGCTCTAAGTTCAGTGAAACATGATTTTTCAGATGAGGATAGGTGAGACCCTTGCCATATAGAGCCAAACATATATGTAAACAAGTTTTTCAGACACCCATGTCCCCAGGTACAATGTATTCTAAAGTCCCAGATACATTATTAGCAGCATAGAATTTTTTTTTCTAGTCAGCTATTGAGAGGTTTACATTGATTTTTTTTTTTTTTTAAATCAGAAATTAAGCATCTAAAGAAAAAAAATTTTCTCTTGGAGTCTATATTCATTCACTATACTCAAATCTCTTCTTATAAAGAATGAAATATCCTTCAGGATATAGGGAGACTCTTACTACAGAATGCAGTTAGGTGGCTGAGATAGTCTTTAGGCATTGCAAGGCTTAGGTATTATACTTTTTGTAAGCCCGCAGCATGCTCTCTTGTAAGAGAAGTGGTAATTTCTTACAGACCCATCTGAGTCAACAAGTACCTTGAAGACCATGTAGGCAAATGTTATACACAACACTATTTTTTTTTTCTTGACACTTAGCTGTTCAAATAGATTTTAAAGCCTATGATTTGTAGAAAAGTTCTTTTGCTTCTTCTTGTATCCTGCTTTAACTGCTTGTAGTTGTTTGTTGTGGTATCTGAGCACCCCTTTCCACCATTACAGTCAATTTCTTATGATTTCTGAAAATGATTTTAACAATCCAAATCATTTTTTCACCTGATATATTTTTCAACTCATAATAAAGGAAGAGATTTAGAAAGACTGCTGACTGCTAATATTAAAATGTGACAGATGGCACCAGAGGGGCTGTCTGACAAAACGGTGTCTGACATGGAAGTGCGTATGAGGCAAAGATGTGGAATTGAATTCCTTCACACAGAAAAACAAAACAAAACAAAACAAAACAAAAAACAACAAATGACCCTGTATCCACTGACATTCATTGATGCTTGCTGGACATTTCTGGACACCAAACAGTGGATGTGAGCACAGTGAGGCAGTAGGGGGTGCATTTCAGCGATATCAACGTTGACAGTACGTCATCTTCACTGGTGCAGACATTTACAAGCCCTGCATGCAGGCTCTTGTTCATCGCTGGTGAAAATGCATGGTTAATGGTAGTTACTATGTTGAAAAATTGCATTCTTGTGCTCTTTGCATCTGTTGTATTTTCCATGGAAATAAATAGGAGGCATTACTTTCAAGGTGATAGAAGTCAACAGAAATTTCTCTGGTAATCTTGTGTTGTATTTCACTGTCACTCGGGAGGAGATACCTTTTTGGCAGAACAGTGATCCATTTCAAAGTAGTAGGTAGAAAGACAAATGGCAAAGCCATTTGAAGACACAGGAGTTCCAATTAGTGTCAGTGTTGACTTCTTTTTTTTTTTCTTGGCCAATGGAAGCTTCAGCTAAGGCCAAGGCCCTAAAAAGCACAGTGAATTATAGAAGCAATTTAACATTTTGTTATGTACCGCAAATAGCTCCTCCTTCTGTCTTCTCTTAACTGTATATGCACTGAGAACCTAACAAGAGATATAGAAGATTATACACATTTCAGGTTACTGTGGATACAAGCCGAAGACCTCACTGGTGAAACACTACATATTCTACCAGCAATCCCTGGAGCTACCTAAGAGCAGGAGGAGGCACACAGGATGACCAACTTAAAGCTAGTGATTTACCTGAGTGAATGTCAGGCAAATACATCGTAACACAGCGCTTACTTTAGCATTTTGGCAGCTGCTTGTTGCAAAGAGGTGATTAAGTGTTTGAGATAGTCCTGAGGCAGCATATGGCTTAGGTTTTGTGTTCTGTTTAATCCCACAGCATGCTCTGTTGGAAGTTATGTACTTGTATTTGCAGGAGACACATTTAAAATATTTGCCAAATGTCACCAAGTTTGCATGGATTTCATGCATGACAGCTGAAAGCTGACTCATTTGAAAGCTGGTATAAAAATTAGATCACCTTGATACTGCTAACAAAATTCTAATCAGTTCCCATTGTTCAATCATTTACAGGAAAATCTCATGTGGGTAAACTAATTGATAAGTCCCACTCATTCGATTAAAGAAAATAATTGATGCCCTTTCCTAAAGTCAGGTAGGTCAGACCAAACACTTTGCTAATAAAGGTACACTAATCTTCCTACCTATCATTGACTCTGTCAAACTGTGCTAAAGTCAGCTTATTTTTCACCTAAGGCTTTCTTTTCTTTTTTTTTTTTTTTTTTTTTTTTGCTTCCATTCATTAGTTTGACCCATGCATTTTATATCCTTTTGCTTCAACAGACAGTTTTCTATCTCTTCTCGTTGGCACAGCACCTCAGAAGACCATGAAATAACACTTGATATTTGTCACTACATTTGCTAGCAGCAGGCTTGAGCTACTTGAAAACTAACTTGTTTTTATTTCCATGCTCTACATTTGACTTCAAGAACAGCATGCTCAATTTATCTGAGAGGACATAAAGACAAAACTGTCATCCCCACCCAAGACCTATATGTGCACATAGCTCATCCTGGTATGTACACAGGTGGAGTAAACTCCTCCACCCTAGGCATACATATCTCTAACTTAACACACTCTCCTGCCTGGGCAAAGACATGCTTACACTTTCCTCTCTCTCTCCTCCAAAACTGTCTGAAACAGATCTATGTGAAGAGAAGATGAGTGAAACAGATGGCTTGAAGAAACTGTGATCCACAATGACTGACCTGATCCAGTCATCCTTTCCTCCTGGCGAAGAATGCTAGGAAAGGCTGAAAGAAGGTGCTGGAGAAGATTATATTGGATGGATGCAAGTTATTTCAGACTCATACACAGGCTGCTCTCCAACCTTAAATTATGATAAGATTTGGGAATGCATCACCCTCCCCATCCTGCCCATATGGAAAAGAAATTTAGGTACAAAAGGTGGAAGGGATCTCCTAGAAACACCAAATCTCTTATAAAAATCTTCTGGACAAATAAGAGCTTGAAGTATACAGCATGACAAAAGCCATTGGTGGGAAGGTGACTTGAGCTATCTTGACTATAACACAGACGTGTTAGGACAGTCCGACTCAGGTTAGCTGTGTTCTACGGTCTTCAAACTGGTATGGGGGCTGGAGTTACAGTGTTGCAGGAGGAAAGGTTACTTCTCCACTGCCCTGACTCTGGAAGTTTGAGCCTTCAGCTTACTGAGCGTCGTGATGCTGTGATCAGAGTTAATGGTTTGTCTGGGTTCCAGGTAATCCAGAAAGATCACCTTTTTCCTATCCCAAAAGACAATGCACATTGCTTTTTTTTTTTTTTTTCTTTGAAATTTTGTCAGCCTAGTCAAATAAAAGTACCTTACATTCTATTGTGTTAAAGTACCTACATTTTCATCCTACTTAGTTTGTTTACGTGTGATAGATTCATTCTCATGTTGCATTCATTGTGATTATTTATTTATTTATTTATTTATTTATTTATTTGCACCTAAGTCATGATCGAAATATAATTCAGTCATTCAGTCACAAAGTCAAAGTTGCAATCTATGAAGCTTCTATTCAGGCACAACATTTTTGATAGATTTCTTCTGTTTCATTTGCTTTTCGTATCCCAAAAAATCCTTTCAGAGGATCATTCCTCCTCAGGCCTCACTTCTGTTAGGACAGAGTTGTGTGCTGTCTTGTCCTCTCTTCCTTTGGAAGGATCATCTTCATCAGAGTGAAGTTTCCTTCATCAGTGAGTTTATTGTTTGCTGACTACAACACCCTGAAGAAGCAGGAAATAGAGGTTTGAAACCTGCTTTCCTCTGGAGTAAGGTCTAAGTACTCAGAATTCCTGAGTGTAGTAACTGCTGGAGTCTTGCATGAAACTTATTTCTTTTTCTTCAAACGTTTTTAAAAGAAACTTAAAAAAAGTCCTCTGCATTTTGTCTTTCTCAAAATGCTTGTATGTCTTTGTGAGATCTAGACTGAAGATGTTAAATTTGTATCAGATGTCTCGAAAAAGACACTTTACCCAAAGAACAATGCAAAATACTGTCTAACGTTCTTTGGTCAGGGAAACAACAGAGGTCAAACAAACCAATCAGTGATGTCACTGGTCTTCAAAAATAGGACTTCTAAAGACACAGAGCAAAACGGTGCAATAGAAAGGGTTCTAGATTTCTTGTTATATTCCTATGAGCAATAAAATATTTTTTTAAAAATAATATATATATTGTAATCTTGCCATGCTTGCACAGATTGAGATTTTGCATTTTAAAAAACAAAAACAAAACAAAACAAAAAAAAAAACCACCAAAAATCTCTTTATCTGCAAAATGAATGAATCTCTTCAATACATTGTAAATGTTACCCTGGCTGTGATCCAAGAATTAAGTTGCTTAATTTCTCCATTTGAAGCCTTTGTTAAAAAATGTTTTAATCTTTTCTTGACTCCACTAGAGTTTAAAGCCTAGTTTAACATTCCAGCCAGGCCACAATAAAGAGCATCATTGTTTGACATGCTTTTCCTACAGAGCTTGTCAGATGTGCTGCATTATCTAAACAATGTTGGCAGCAAGTACACAAGTAGCAAGTGTGAATCAAATCAAAGATGTCCACAAATCCAGACTCCAAGGCTGAATGTTCCCATACTTCAAGAGCATAGAAAAGTGTCTGGTTATCAATAAACCAATTCAGTAATAATCCTATTATTTGTGATTTGAATACAAAACTTGATGGCTTCCTGCTCGTGGGCAATAACCCATGACACACTTTGACTTTGTGTTTTCATTTCACATTGGAATCATCAAATTAGAAACTATTAAAATCCATGCTTTATCTCAAACACCCCAAAATAGGATTGGTCCCAGATGAGTGATGTCTGATCCTTGCTGTCAGATACGACTGAAAGTCCCAGTGCACAAGATAAACAGAGAACTTGTAGCTTTTGAGCATTTCAACAAATGCACTTGCAAGAGTTGCATCCTTTTGCAACTGGTCTCAAGTTCACTTTCTGTCCTACACCATCACACTTGGCACTATACTCATTGCACCATCCTATCCATCCCAATGAAATCTGCTCTCTCAGCTACTCATGCGAGCTTTCCCCCACCTATTTCTATTTGCATGAATCAAGCCAGTAAATATCTGTTATAACTGGTCTGACTCATGATAAGTAACATGTCTTCAGGACTGATTCTATGAGAGTTCCTGAAGGTCTGAGGAAAACAATACGGAGAAACAGTCTTTGATGCTATGAATGCATGCACCTTCTCAGTAAAAATGGTATCTATGTAAGGAATTCACTAAATTGTTTTATTTCTGCGTGATTCCTACTTCCAATTTGTGATACCTTCAAATGAGATTTTGTTTTTCAAAAATGTTGTTGAAAGCATAATTTAATGCAAGGCACACTACCATTAAAATTTGTGAGGTTTTTTGTTTGTTTGTTTGTTTGTTTCCTCAGGGAAAGCTGCACTTAACAATATCAAGTGATAAGAACTCAATTAAATATAAGCTGTCCAATCAACCAAATACGAATTGTTGTACCATATGTCTATCATGCAATAACAATTAGTTTGAGGTTCTGTGAGAATTTTATAACTTTTACTGTGGGAGGTGCCACCATATAATACACAGATGAAGGAGTCTTTGTAATAGGGTAAAATTAGGCTCAGCTGTGTGGGCTTAGAAGGAATAGGACTTGCACTTGATTTCAGCACACCACGGCAGGCTAAACTGTGCCTCAACAACCTCTGTGGAAGGAGATCTTCCCTTTGTCACCTCGTTACTCCATGTTGTCAAATATTTTACTTTCTGCACTCACAAAAAGAAACCCTAACTAACTGACTGTCATACAGGATTTTCCTACTGTGATTGAACTTAGGCATGAGCATATAAAGGTCTCATTTTCTGCTGCCTTTTGGTATAATCATTTTTCAAAATCAACTCTCACTTTCATGACATTCCATTTCATTTTCTTTCAAACAAAAATACATTTTGTTATGCGACCTTAAATACATAGCCATAAACCCCAGAGGACTCCATGGTATGGAGGGTATTTAACCAAAACCAGAAGCATGCCAAATTTGGTTGGCTTTCAATATCAGGTTTGCAATGTTATAGAAAGTTTAAAACATAGAATATTTCCTGTTAGAACCATTTCAATGACGGATAAATCTACATATCTATTCTTGCCCTGTATTTTAAAATCAATAAGAAAAATAAGGTCACTTCACTTTGATCAAATGAAAACAGGTGTATTCTGACTAGTGCATGAAATTTAATTTTGTGCTAAACAAGAAAGAAAGAATATAAATTAATACGTAGGTATGAAGGACAATAGCTTTTTTTGAAGTTTTTAAGGAAAAAAAAGTAAAATTTGGTAAGTTTGTTTTGTGGTGGTTCTTACAAAAAAAATTATAAATACAGCTGAAAGGGAATGAAAACATTCTTATGGTCAGTAAGAGTAAGTTAGCTTATGTAACAGGGATTTTCTAACTAACTTTTATTCAGAATAAGTTTTGTAGTATATTTTATTGTAAAGATGGAATGCAGCATCACAGCATCACAAAAATAATGAAAGATCATCATGAAAATAGAGTAAGAAACAAGAGAACCTCCAATATAATATAACAATGAAGACAGTAGGACAGCAAGCGTGTATTTATCTTTTCATTCACTTTGAAAGCAGGACAAGAACTGTCTTTGTAAAAGAAACTGAAAAATATTATGATAAAACTAAATTGATTTATGGCTAAATCTTCACTTCTATTTCAAAACTGAAATTATTAGTTTCAAACTTTTAAAAGATTTTAATTCTTGCTTTCAGAAACTCTGAATTTCAAATAACTTCTAAATGCCAAATTTTATAAAAACTAGACATTTTTCTAGGAGATAGATGTCATCAAGAATAAAGCAGAGTCAAACAAAATTCAAACGAAAAACAAATGGCATAAGAAATAGTAAAGAAGTTTTAATAAATGTCTGTAAATATTGACTCATGTTTCTTCTCCCTGAGAAGAACCATGTTGACCGCTGAATAAATGTAAAAAATAATTTTGTGACTGATTTCTTATCCTAATTTCATGCTAATTTACAAAGAGAATGATGACTAAGACTGGCAGCATTTCTCCCCCCTAAGTCAGAAATTTTAAACAAGTTTCATCTCAGAGAATTTTGACAGAATTAGAAGAAGGGTAATCTCTTCTCTTCAGCATTGCTCTCCCTCTCCTTCTCTATGTTTCACTCCTAGAGTTTTCCTAAATTCAGCTGCATACAAAAATAAAACTAAGTAGAAAATCTATTTACAGTCTATTTGTTTTTCATGGTAGATCTGGCAGAACAATAAGAACTCTCTATCACCTTTTAGCCCGGAACTGGAGGAGAATCTGGGGCACTCTACTAGGTCCAAAAACAACCTTTATCGGCTGTATGCCACAGAAAGGGACGAAGCTTCTGGATGTGCAATCCAGTGCAGAGCTGTAGACCTCAGTCTTTTTCCTTCACCGTAGCTGAGTGTTCATATAAGAGAATACAGCATGCAAGGAGTACAAATGCTAATCTCATTTCTGTGCTACTTTGTACTCAGGGTAAAGAAATTTTCTTTTTAGGCTTTCTTGTCTCATCAGAAAAAAAGACTAAGTAAAAGGGTAATACATGATACAAACACTGCTCACTGTGCCATCTGCAAACACCAGACGTGAGCAGAAGGTCACCTTCTGAGCCCTTTGCCCCCTACTCATTCTGGAAGAAAGGCAATCAGATGCTAAACCACACTATCTCTTTTTCCTCTTCATCAGTACTCCCATATTGAGCATGCACACAGTACATACTCCATTTCTCTTTCTATCAACCTGAGCAGAAGCCTTGGGAAACCTGCTATCCTTCCTATAACACAGCTGATAGCTATGTCCTTGAAATATTTATGTCCAGCCAGCATAACCCACCTACGGCTGCTGTGTGTGATGTCCAATCAATATTCCAGCTCAAAATTATATTAGTTCATTGCGTCCAAAAGTTATTACATTTTTACATGACTATAAAGTACAGATAATGCATCCGCCCTCTTAGATGGCATCTTTAACAATTGCCATTGAGCAGTAATCCTTTATTGAAAAGTCTGGTTGAAGTTTAATGAAACTTATGTAAAATTTTAAACTGTAATTATTTTAATCCTGCTTCCTTGGCAGATTAATGAGGAGCATTTAACATCCTTTCTCTCCGATTTCCTTTAATTTATTCCTGCCATATTTATTCTCATTCTGTTTTAAGACTGGCCAGAAATGATATTGAATTAAAGCAGTAGATATGGAAGAAATTAGGTAATTGCCTTGCTTCTTCTGATGCTGTGTTAAATTGGTGACCAGATCTGGCAGTGACCAGATGGTGTTGTTTTTGAAGTGCTTGTCAACTGGCAACATCTATTTGTTTTATACAACTGATTTTTTTTTTTTTTTCTGTTGTTGTTGCAATTGTAATCTCACCAGCAGAAACAGACACAAGTATCCAGTCTCCAAAGAGCTTTTAGACCAGGACAGTCATCTCTCTTTGGTAAAAAACCTCTTTTTTTTCTCATGAGCTCTGTTTTTTGCCCTGCAATTTGAATGAGTCTAACATTTTCAGAATAGGTCATCAGAAGCTTAAAAAAGATTGTATTTCCAAATGTGAAAAACGTAGCTAGAAATATCACGAAAGAAACTTCTTGGTAGTAATGACTTGTAAAAAAAAATGGCCTTAATCATGAGAGAGTTAAATAACTTCCAATAATACACATCTTTTATGACTGTAATGGGCATTAACATCTTTCAAGCTTTATTGGCACAGAAGGGCCAGGAATCCTCTACTCACACAGGAGAGACTGAGTCCCTCTCTGTAGAGAAACAGCAGAAAAACATGGTACCACTGAAAGGGCAGGTCAAAGGCAGCATTATGTATTTTGAGGTATTTCTTAATGTTGCTTGTGCCAAATGTGAAGAATTCAGCCACAAAACAGAAATTTTTGTGGGAGGGACATGGAGCTCACCTGGCTCACTTCTTGCCTGTGGGGCTGTGAAGATCCGGCGCAGAACCAGCAGGTAGCCCAAGTTAATCTGACAGGTCGCTGGTAAGATTACATTGTCTACCTATATCTATGTACTTGCATTCACACTTGTCAGTCCTTCTGTTTATCTGACTGCACCCGTAACTTTTGAACCAGTCTGTGAGGAAAGGCTGACAGAAATAAAATAGTACAAGTTTAGTAAAAAGACACTGATGCCCAGAAGAAAAAGCACTCTTTAGCAAGCTCCATTTAGGAGAAGACTGCAGTTGAGCTCACATCATGAGAGATTGCCTAAATGCCTGAAATGCAAAAGAAAACATTCAAATGGGGTTTATGCTTTACCAGACACCAGAGAATCCAACTGTGAGGCGCAAACCCTAGGAAACCAGGCTTCATTTCTTCCACTCACTGCACAGGGAGCTCCTTGTTTGTAGTAAATGCAAGGATGATCTTCTGTGCAGTTTCACTTTCCACCAATATTTATTTATACCACACTGCAAATGTGAATGGCGTTTTGCCTTTCCTCCAGTGTTTCTGTCTTGAGAAAGTTGTTCTGCAGGACAAAATTTTGTCCTTAAATTCACTCACTGCAGGAACAGTTCACTGTTAACTTGATATGGGAAGTAAGCCTTTCTATTGAAGCCAGTCAGAGTGTATGGTGCTGTGGTATGATGGGAACTCCTGATGGGGATGGATGGGAGGAAGAGTCTCATGCTCTGATCTCCAAGACTTGCCCAGGTAGTTCTGAAATGTGAACAGTGAATAATGTAAGTTCAAGCAACTTGGTTTAACTGATCTTGGATTTCTTGTTAGATGAAGAAAATTGTTGAGTATTTACTTGTGAAAAATTAGACGTATTGCTTTTTTTATAGATGGAAGAAAACTCTGGAAGAGAGGAACATAGTCTTTCCTACACTTATGGTGATTTCTATCAAAGGAGTTACCCTAAGTCACAATCCAACCTCACATATTGACTTTAAATGTTGCCCTTGTATGCAGCAGTCAATCCTGCCGGGTGCTCAGAGACCCTGAATGATGTTGATAGCTGAGGACACAATTTTGTCTGGGGTTCAGTACCTTCTTCAGCACGGGCTTTCTTTATATTTTTTTGTCAAATGTAAACAGAATGTTTTAATTATTGAAAGTGTTTTTACATGTTTGATTGTTTAAAACCATTCCAATGTCCTTTTATATGGAAAAGAGACTATGCTGTATTACTAAGTATTCCAACCTTAACTTTCGATCACTGAGAGCCCTTGCCTTGAGGTGAAAATTTAAATATGTTCTAAATGTATTGGTAGTAGATTCTAATTAAGTCATGTGAGAA
The DNA here is from genome assembly GCF_019238085.1 of Lagopus leucura. Classification (NCBI taxonomy): domain Eukaryota; kingdom Metazoa; phylum Chordata; class Aves; order Galliformes; family Phasianidae; genus Lagopus; species Lagopus leucura. The sequence goes on from NW_024962263.1 coordinate 76,806,782, forward strand.
GTGCATTGTGGGCACATCAAAATATTCCTTATGTATCTTAAACTCACAAGGATGAGCTTTTCTCAATATTTACCTATCAGTTTAACTGATGTAAAAGCCAAAGTATATACTTATAGATATCGCACATAGTAGTATGACAAAGCTAGGGTAAAAAAAGTGCATTCTTACTCCATGCTAGGTAAAAAAAAGATAAAATTGTCACACTTAAACAAACTGAGAACATTGGGTAGGAATTTAAAGATTACCTAGATTTAGCAGAATTTAGATAAATTTCACCTTCCCTCTTCACTGCATCTAATTATTAAAATCTCCACCAAAACAAGATTAAAATGTAGTTTTTATGCCTGAGGGAGATGATAAAAATGTTGTTTAAGTAGCATCATATCGTTTTGCATGTAAGACTGAAATTTTCAGATACATTATCAGCTTACCATCCTAAACCAGCTTTCAATTCTCATTCAGGAGTACAGAAAAAAACTTAATAAATTAGGCACCTGTATTAATGGACTAAGATACTGATCTCTTTGTTTTAGCAAAATTCACTAAGGGAAGGTTGTGTCATCTTTGATGTGAAGATGGAGTGTGTGTATGCCAATTTACACATGTATGACATGTAAGGAAAAGGTGAAAAGAAGAGAAAACACTGTCTTCAGTTCAGGAATTTCTTGTTTTGAGGGAAACACCAAAGAAATCTGGGTTACACTGACTCTTCTCTGTTCACCACATTCCTCAAAAAGGGGAGAGGAAAGGCTGGTTTTACTCCTTTTACATATGCAGCTAAACATTACAACAAAGCAACTTTCTAAAGTTCAACTCCTTCCTTACTTTAGCCTAGAAGTTGTCTAGGCTCCTATTTAAACAAATAAGTTACTTTCTCCATAAAAAAGTCTTCTCATGTCTATGGGATCTCTGGGGTTCCTCAGCTTTCTTCAGTGTCTGTAGGAGAAGACTGAGCAACAAATTTTGGCTAAACCTTTAAACTGACAAATTTAAGTTATTTAAGTTATTTAATTTAATTATTTAATTATTTAAGTTATTTAATTTAAGTTATTTAATTTAAGTTATTGCAACACCAGAACCTGAGGAGCAGATGTGAAGGTCTGCTGACATATTAGCTTATAAATATTTCTCTATAAAGACCAGGGGGCTTTTCCACTAAGAGGGAAGGCAGCTTTTTCTTTCTCATGTTGGAAATGTTTTTGTCTTATCATGAGGAATTAGATTTTCTAAGTAATTTTGAAACACTTCTTTTGGGATAAATCCAAGAATACTGCCTCAGTAAAATCAGATTATTCTTGTTTTATTTTGACCTTTAAAATCTTTTAACAAATTTTTCTACATATTTAAAGACTGTGAATTTTGTTAGAAAAAATAACTTCTTGAAATGCAAAACTGAAATGTACCTGGATATTTATGAAAACCACAAGATGCTTTATCCCTTTTTATCCGTTTATACGTTGTAAAGAATCTGTGTCTGTAAACACTTGGCCTTGAACCACAATGTCATTTTCCATTGTGGAATTATTTTTATTCTAACTGGAAAAACATGCCAGCCAAACAGGCAACGGAAGCTGAAGAAAAATGTACAAGTTAGCCAAAGAACAATATTGCATCAGAATAGAAAAATTGCCTATTTCTAAGAAGTATCACAGAGTCACAGTAGTAGGTATTCAGAGAAATTCATCCCTGTCTTTCCAGAAGATCCAAGCACTACTGCTTTGAGGGGAAGCAGGATGGGAAAGCATGAGAAAAAGTTTTCAAATCAAACTGGAAATGATTGCCACAAGGATGTTCCTGAGAAGTGTGCATTCACTGTCATCCAAGAGCCCTGGCAAGATCAGTGAGTTATGAAGGGATGATGCCTCAGAGAGGGCTGCATCAGACTCCAGTTCAAACACCTAGGAAAAGAAATGAACAGCTTGGGCCAGAGGGCTGGAAGGATACAATCCAACATGGAACAATAACTTGTCCGAGCACAGATCAAGTTTAAAAATTAAGAAAGCTAAAGTTTTACATAATTAAAGGTGTGGCTCCTCTAGAAAAGTACATGAGCCCAGGGGGATTAAGACTGGCCTAGACCAAAAAGGGTTACTTGGTGATAAATAACTCTTAGAAATGGTAATTATGTTATGCCCTAATGTTATTTACTGCCTAATATTGTTCAGTGTGACTCCTTTAATTAATCTACCTGACATTCTCACTAACTCATTCCTTTTATCCTTTATTGAGATTAAAGTTCCTTTTTATCTTATTGCTTTAATGTTCATACTTGGGTGAATCCACTATGAATTTGTAAACCCATGCGCGTTTTGAGCACCTATGGTGCACACTTTTGACATTCATAGCAAACTTACTGCCCCTTCTAATACTATTGCAAGTTCTTGATGTTCCTAATCACTCTGAAATCAATTATCTGAGGCAGGAAAGGAGTTCTTAAAATGCTCCATTTGCTAGCTTACAAAACCCCCCGAGCAAATTCAGAGTCACTCCTAGGTTAACATAAAAGCCCCACACCCTTTTCAAAACAAGATTTCTCACTGGCCTCTCCAGCCCCTTTGAGAAGTTATCTAGTTAAATTGCCTTGTAATTTTCCTTTGCTGGTTTGCCCAAAAAGCTCACAAACACCCTGCATTATTATTTCCCAGGACTGGTTTTACTCTCTTAGGATATCTTTGAACTGCTTTTAATTATTCTGACTGGTCAGATTCTCCACTGAAAATGCTCCAGCTCCCTGAAGCAGATCTCCCTGATGACTTAGGCAAGAAATAAATAGAGTTATTTCACCTTGCGGTAAATTGCCCATGATCAGCTCTGTGCTGCAAAACATCATCTCATGGCCCTTTCCAATTGCAGTGGCTAACTTACCAGCATTGCTTTATCCTCCAACGTGTACTCTGGGACGGAATAAACAAACATCTTGTTTACAAACAGTTTAATGAGGAATAGCTATGATGCAGAAAACTGCTCTATTTCCCTCAGCAAATGCAGAGAAGCTCGCTTCACACTTTCTCTACGCAGATGGCACCAGCAGATTCCTCTTTGGAGGCCTTTCAGCAAGTGACTCCTCAGCAACAGAAACCCACTTCCCACTGACACAATCTGCTGGTGGGTGCTCATCTGGGAGGGGCACAGCAGCAGGATTCCCACCTTATCGGAGAGCACCACATCTGCCTTCAGCATCTTCTCTGCAGTTACAGCACCAGTGCCCAGGACTGCTTACATAGGAACATTTTCAGGCAGCAGCCCTACAGCCTTAGTGCTAACCCTTCAAAAGCTGACAGGAGCATCCAGGCCATTGTCTCTTCTTCTGCCTCTCACTATCACTCTTTCTACAGTCCTGGATGATGAGTTTTACTACACCTTCATCCAAAAATAACCTTTTCTCTCATCATTTTGTTGTCATTTCCCTCTTGTTCACCTGTCATGGCATTTTATTCCTGTGTTGTATTTTAAACAGCAGTTTCTTCACAAAATGTGGTGGTGAGCCAGGCAGTTGCTCATTCCCTTGCCTGGCTTGCCTACCTTGTTCTTTGATCTCTGAGCTCTTGGCGCAGATATCTCCTTGTCCTGAGTTAACGTAGCACTAGTTGTAAAGGGAGATCTTGCCCAGGGCAGAATGGTTAGGCCTATATTAACTGAAGTACACTGAATAGTAATAACAATGATAATAATAGCAAAATGTCTTCAAGGATACCACACACACGGTGTGAGTGAGGCCAAAGAATAAGTGTTATTGAATTTCTCATGGAATAGTGAGATGCTTCAGTGAAAAAAAAAGTACTATTTAAAGGCCAAAACTTTTGCTCAATTTCTCTTTCATCAGAAGTGCTGAAAATTCACAATTGCACCAAATTTATGTTTTGTGATTATTTTGCCATGCCTGCTGGATTTTGTAAAATGAGTCTTCAGTTAAACTGAATTCTTCAACTTGCTTTAGTGGTAGTACTACTATTACATGTTATAAAGTTACTGAACAAAAACATGCAGAGACACCCAGGATTTAGATGTAAAGTTTCAGCTGCTTGAAAATGTGCAGTAACTGTCATCTTTGGATCAAATTTTGTGATTATCAGCCTGACAGACACTTAGGTATCTACTATTTTCCATATTACACATATTTGAAATATATAAAGCAGAAACAAATTCAAGGAAGATAGATGTCAAGCCACTTGTATGACATTACAACTCTACATGACTACTGCCATAATAATATCCACTACCTTAGGCTATGAGTAGTAATAATTATACTATGCCTAGTGTAGATTCTCACTAAACTGATGATCTCTGTTCTGATGCCTACTGATATTAAATACTAATAAAAGTTGGGCCCTTGTTGGGAGATACTTATCAAACATATGTTCTGCCAATCTGATCTATCTATACTATTATCACATAATGGTACTCCACAAGGCACAGAGAGCAGTGCACACTTGATTCATTTCCCATCATCAGGTAACACACAAACTATTGCTGACTATTGTGCAAAATTTCTGTGGATGAAAAGGGAAAATAAGAAGCAACTTAGTGTTAGAAAAAAAAAGATGTAAGAAATGGGACAAATGCCTGCCTGCAAGGCTGGGATTATGGACCTGCATCTTTGAGCAGAGAAAAGACTGAAAATGCTACTGTTTCAGTACATTTTATTATTGAGGTTAACTGTCACTATGTAAAATAGCTTGTGGCAAGGTAAAGGTGATAAATATAAAAGGCAGCTGTGTAGCAGAGCTATAATGTGCTGATGTTTAATTATGCCTCTATAAGGCAATAGAATAAAAGCTGAACAATTTGCATCCAATTTAGAAATCAGAACAGTAAGGCTAACCCTGAAGAATAATCTGATTTTTTCACTAAAGTATCCATTTTTCTCTCAATCTCAGTTTTAAGTTTTGCTTCCTATCACCTTCTAACTCCAAAGGTACTGGACTGACCTGACTGGAGGCAGGAACAGCTACAGATGCAGAACCAGGAGGACAATTGTATAGTGAGGAACTTTGTCACTGGGTGCCCTCTCGCCCTCACAGACATTAATTGGAGGAAAAATGTGAAAAGCACCTGTACATAAAAAAGGGGAAATTATAGAAAGTACCTCTGCCTCATATGTTAACACAAATATTACTAAGACCTCTCAGAAATACTTTCTCAAGCCAAGAGTGTGGAAGCATAGCTATTAATTCTGAAATAATAGAACGAGAAGTTAATAACCTTTTCTAATTCATCATTGCACTTCTTCCAGTAACATCAACAAAATAGCATTACTAAAGTGACTGCTCTGGTAAGCTGTATTAAGATGTTTCTCATTTTGTGTCTTGTTCCCTTGAAAAGAATAAATAGCACTACTCTTATTTTTAGCTTTTCAATCCAGCATTACTCTACGTCTCTTGGAGACTTCATCAATTTTTGCAGAGCTAGTAAAGATAATTCTTTACTAACAAAGACATTGTAGAAATTAGCACAGCCAGACATTGTAAACGTCTATGGTCTTGAGAAGTACAATTAAAAACTGGTGTAGTTCATGGCAACAGCTTCTCCTGGGGCCATAGATGCTTGTCTTAGTTTCTGTGCTTTATACAGAAGAAGAGATTAAAGAAGTTAGGCCAGACAGAAGAGGGCATTTGCAACAAGCCTGGACAGAATAGATGAGGGACACAACGAGCATGGAGAGCAACCTCAGCCCTTATCAGCACCAACTCAGCCAGCCTGGGCAGAGGCTGAGAGATATGTCAGCCTCTGTGCAGACCTCATACTGTCTAACTTCAGTGACCTAAAATTTCTGCATTTCAACCAAATTCAGTATGCATGTTTCAGCTATTGCTAGTGGAAGTGAACAGATTTCTGTACAATGTGATTCACCGTATTTGCTGAGCCATTTACATACTTCTTTCACAGTATCATTCATCCCATTCTCCCTCCGCTATGGAAACCATCATGTATATTTAAATAATACATATCTGTGTGCAGAACTTGGTAGGTGACTGATTTTGAGAAAGAGCATATGTTCTAAGGCACAACTGGTCACAAGTGTTTTGTACCCTGAGATTAACGCTGCATTCAGTAACACATCCTCTTGCAATAAGTATGGAGGTTCCAAGCACCTGAGTCGGGCAACTTGACTTTGCCTTACATTCCTCTCAAGAACTGAGGAAAGAAAATTGGAGAACAACTTCCCTGTGGCATCTGCACTCTGTGAAAGACTCTGTGGCATTTGTATGCAGAGAAAGGGCAAATTCACCATTAAATTTCTTGTGCCCACCTGTGCAGTTGTATCAAAAAATTTTTACAGGCATGAAAAAGAAAACTAAAATTTCAAAAATCACCAAAGCTTAAATATTGTTTGAAGTAATATTTAAGTAATTGTTTGAGCTTATATTCATACATGGAATTCTCTTTCAGTGCAAATGAAAATGCTTATCCTGCTCCTCAAATAATTTTTGATGAAATTGGATTCTCTTTGTTGAAAATTGAATGCTGGAAAATATTTGGTTCCAATACTGAAAACCTAGTTTTAAAAAATATGATTAATATTTGAAAACGAACTATTTTTCTGTTTTCATTTATGGGAAATGTCAGCATAAATGATAAATTAAAAACAAACCTTTTTTTTTTCTTCTTCTTTCCCAGCTTTCCCATGAAAAGCAAATGGTATTTTTTCTTCAACTATAGCAGCTTCAGAAATGCCAATATAGAAACTCTTCAGCCAGCAGACTGCATTTCTTTTCAAAAGCATAAGGTTAATGAGTGTAGTGAGAATCATCAGAAGCTTGTAAGTCTGAAGGAACCTCAGATCCATCTGCTGGACTATTTGCTCAATGACTCACAGGAGGGTGAAAGGTTGAATTACCTTCATTCAAGAAAATGGATAGTTCTTTCCAAGACTCCATGTATCGAAGTGATTGATCCCTTCTACAACTAGATCCTGCAATTGGCTTCCAAGATATTATAAATTCCCTGGAGGATGAAGACATAATCTGAAGACTTCACTTGCCTGCAGGTCAGAAATCTTTTATTGGTAGTAGATAAAACAAGATACCAATATCAAGAGGCATTAAAAATGTGTCATCAAAATCTTGTGTTGATAAAAATCCAAAATAATACAGATTATTACAAGAGAGGCAAGATTTCTTTTATTATTATTTCCATTTCAGAATGTTATTTTAAAAAAAGCAATAACAATTATAATAGCATATGCTAATAGATAAAGATGAAATTCTGGGAGGGAAATGGTAAAATAAATTCAGAGTACTTTGTGTGTTAAGAAGATGTTGTTTTTCCTGTTTTGTAGGTGGGGAAATGTTTTTTTACATCCCACTGACACTAACTAGAAGTGCAGTAAGTGGTACGGTACTACACTGAACTATTATGGAAGTAGTAGCTGTGAATGCAGACAAATGAATGATTCATTCTGACTGCTTGGATGAGCATGGCTAAATGCTTTGCCTGATCCTATGCAGCCAGTGCTGCAGATTGGATCAAAATTCTAGTTTTATCAAAACTAATGAATATCTGAATAAATTAATTATATTTTATTTTGTGGCTATGTAACGTTTTACAAATAAGTTAAGTCTGACTTTCAAAAATCTTTCTTTTTTCCCTCACATTGTTTGTGAATCTGCAATGTTTTTTAAACAATAGAAATACAGTAGCATTGCCAAGTACGCTCCTTGTCTGTAATTAAATCACAGCTTTATTTGAATCATAGTTTCCTATTTCCTTTTTTTTTTTTTTTTTTTTCCGAGCTGTATTTTTAAGTCACTGTCTTTTAAATAAATACCTCCATCTTTGACTTAAATTGCAGTGTGGAACTGCTGTGCTAATCAATTAATAACATTCGTGAGCATCAGGCAAATTGTTTTTGTTACACTGATCCTTATCACAGTCATTGTTCTGTATGTGTACCTGATTATTATCAACCTGCAGGACTTGTCTGTGCAGAGAGCAGAATGATATATGGTAGAAACTTAGCAGGCTGCAGCAACGAAGACTGAAATGAGATCTGTGAGCACTGCTGGATCAGCAAACTATGGAAGAGAGAGCAGCTCAAATGTCACACTGAGATTCCTCCATGTAATCTTAAATGCTCAAGAGATTCAGGAGGCTATCTTATGCATCTGCACAAACTGACACAGTGAAAATCTCAGCAAACAGTAATTTTCTGGATTTACTGCATGACAGGACCATCAGGTGGTAAGTTAAATAATGTGAGGCACAGATCTTGAGTAAAAATCTTCCTATGAGCCTGCTCATCAGAGACACTGAGCAGCTGGTTCCCACTGCCATTCCTATTTGCTTCTAAGCCTCCACAGCTGGGATAAGTGAAAGCCTCATCACGGCAAGAGATGATATGATAGTCAGAGATAGGCTAAGAGCCAGCCCTGTCTCTGTCATTAGTTACCTTCCTGCATGCCACACTGTAAGAAATACCTAGAATATAGAGGAAGGTGGTCAGGGGCTTGGGCATGCCAAGAGACAGACTCAGTACCACCATTTCACTTAGGGTGCTGAATTCTTCCAGAAGTAAGAGGTTTACAATTGTGAGAGAGTGGTAGACTAAATAATTTCAAGCATAGACAGAGAAATGACTTACTATGGAGAAAAGAAAGATGTCTGCATGAGTACAATTCATCTTTTGAGGGTTGTTTATAAATTCCAAGATAGTCTTGTGGAAGAAAAAAGGAAGCAAGGAGAGAAGCACAGTAAGTTTCGATATAACAGAGAATCAAGCACACCTACTCATTGAGTAAGTTGATGAAAGGAATAGATGAAATATTCAAAGCGCCACAGAAATACCAGCTCAGCAGTCCCTCTCTGTAACGGCACCCAGTGATGTGCCTGGCAAATAATCAGTGGAGATCTGCTAGGCCCAGTATCAGCAGATACTCAATGCCTTGTAAGCGCAGCAGGAATAAAGCTTATACCCAAACCTTGCTGTGTGGAGTCAACACCTAACAGGATCCCTACTTCTGTCAGTGTGAATATGCCACTATGCCAATGGTCAAGAAGCAAAACTCCTGTTAATTTCTGATGAGTTGATAATCGGACCACACAATCTTTGTGGTCTTTTCCAATCTTTATTATTCTACTCTATGACTCTATTCTGTTCTAATTCAAATTAGTTACAGAAATCCTTTGCTGATTAAAAAAAAAAAAAAGAGAATTGGACCCAAGAGTTGTTGCTTTGGGTTTTTCTTTAAATTATGCCAAGTGAATATTCTGTGCAGCCTAGCTAAATAATCTACAGTCCTTCATAGGAAAACACATCACTAACATGTTTCTGTGTCATGACGGATGTATGTCCATGCACGCATGCATGTGTGTGTGCCTAGGTGCACAGAGGAATGTTAAATCCTTCACACCAGTGAATATTTAAGCAGGAAACATGAGTAACAGGCATCACAATTAATAAATTAATAAACTAATCAGTTTAGATCTGTGTTTTTCAAATCAAACATTGTATTTCTCAAAGCAATATAACCTGATACAGTGCCTTGTCAAAAGCACTGAATAAAGTACTGGGCTTTTTTTTTTTTTCATGGTAATATTGATATAATTTATGTCCCCATAACAAAAAAGTTAAAAGACTGTTCATCAAGCAGATTGTGTCTGGGTGAGATTTTATGCTAATCATTTAGAATTCTAAGTTTGATTTACTTGACTGATAATATAAAAAGAGCAAAAGTGAAAGAGAAATACACTTTTAATATACTACTCTGCAGTCTCTGCAGTACACCAGCAGATGAACTACCAAATTTATTTTTTAGATTTCATTACTATTGTATTAAAATATGTGAAAGATTATTACCCATAGAGGTAAAATAAAAAAGGATCTGTCTACTGTGACAATTACAATTTTTTAAAAAACCTTTTGGGTCTGGAGTTTTGTGGCAGGTTGGAAAGGCTGGTTCGACTCAGACACAAACTACTGTATGTACAATAATTTATAACATTTGAATGCTAAAACAATATTACAGTATTTAAATTAGTCTTTAATAGATGGCATGAATCATTTTCATACACATGCTTTTGAACATCAGACTGCACTGCTAGAAACAAAGTGTTCTTAGTGGCATTGTTTAAGTGTCTAATCTTATACTGCTGCTTCAATAAGTTTCCAAGGACAGGAGAAAATGAGATGGGGTACACTGAACAAACTAATGCAAAGAAATGATTACAAATAAATTGTGAATCAGCTGCTTAGAAACTCTTTTGGAAGAAGACAATTTTGAGTTACATTTCTATTGCAACAGCAACATTCTGAAAGTTGTTTTTTAATGAAAAGGAAAATAAAATGACAAATTGTATCCAAATCCGAGTTTGTGACTTAATGCAAAACAGTAATTGTGAACCATGACTGTTTGTAACGTGATAAAGTTTAATGTAAATTTAATGGATTTCAAGACACAAGCTATTGAATAACACACAAACCTGGTAAATCCATTTGAACAGTCAGTTGCTAGGCTTCTAGATCTTGCTACACTTTCAAAAACTGCAACTTTAATTACCAGTACCCCCCAATTGGGATTCATAACTACAGCAAAAACAATGACTTTCTTTAAGGTTTTACGTACCAGTCAGGAGAGTCACTGCTCCAGGAGATTGCCAATATATACAAAGACAAACATGCAAGGAAAGCCACATGGAGGGAGGAATGAAGGACTGTCTCATCGCTGTTAACCTGCTGCCCCTCCATCGGCAGCCAGCCAGCTGCCATGGCAGGGCTCTGAGACAGCTCTGCTTCAAGTCGTTCCCCAGTCACTGTCTAGACCAAGGCTAAACTGAGGGAGGGTAAAAAATATAGTGTGTAGAAAAAGGAGTAAAACTTTCTTCACTTAGGAGCAATGAAGAGTGCCCAGTGGACTCTTGCAGAATATTTTATCGCTCTGAGGAAAACGTAGACTGACTTTGGGTTGCCATAAACCACCTCACGATACCTGTCTTGGCAGCCTCACTCCTACTTAGTTATCTCACAGCTCTCACGGCGCAAACACTGGGTTGCCTCAGCGACAGCAACTATTTTCCTGCTTATTCAGCTGAAGTGTAGGTGAATTTTTAAGATTTTGGGCTTATGATATTCACAGACAAAAATTCAAGAACTGCTGTTAAAATCCCTGAAAGAAACAATGATCATTTCATGATAAACACAAAGACAGTGGTTTTCTTGGATGATCTGACAAAGGTACATCTCTCAGCAAGCTGTTTCTTGCAGGTAGGTAAGTGTCTTGACCTGGAAAACAGGAGCATCCCCTCCCCTCCCATAGTACCCGCTCAATTTCTCCTACAAAGGAAAAAAGAATCAAGGGGTACAGACGGCATCAGTATATTCCTGAAATTGCTATTGTACATTGCAATAATGCCTTTACACTTCCTATCCTTTTCCTGGAATTTATGATATAGGATGTCTGACCCTATCTCACTATGACCTTTTGACTTTGGCTACTCTTTTGCAAATACTCTAACTTCAAAATGATGCTTCCACTCTGCAAAGAAAAGAACTCAGCTCCCTAACGGGGTATATTTCTACCCCTTCTAATAGATGGCATGAATGATTGCAGTGATTCCAAACTGCAGTGTCACCAAACAGTAGCACTGTATAGCTACAATTTGAAGCTGAGTGTTTACTAAAAATTCCATTTAAATATCTCTGTTTGGACAGTGACAAATAAAAGCTTTGGAGTGAAAATTTGACTCTGGAACAAGGCATTTGTCTATTGAATCTGATACACAGGCAGATTATTTGGGTGAGTATGCCTGGCTACCAGACGCTACCGCTTTCACTTAACTGCTGCTCTTTTTCCACAGATGGATAAGAATGTCCAAAAATATCAAGACCGATATTCTGTGTACTTATTTCTTTTTTCTTGCAATAAGCAGTTTTTATAGCCAAGATCTACCAAGATTGATAGGACACAAGAAAAAAAGTCCCTGCCAAAGTGTATTTCTTCTAATATAGAACAAAACCAATGCCATTTTCACTCCGAAACTCCTGTGCCTACTTCGCCACAGTACTTTGCTGAGAAGTCATCCCAGTAATTCCTAATGATTTTTCCATGCTTTAAATAAGAACAACCAAACAAAAATCTAACCTGAAAACATTACATAGCCTTAATTTGCTGTAACAGTCTGGGAAAAGTAGGGACCAGTAATTCTGTAAAGGTCCCCGCTATATTGTGGAGGCAGGGTGCAAAATCATCTTGGAAATAATTAAGATAAAGCAGGATATTTTCATGTATAGCAGTGCAATTCAGTAGTGGTAAATCATCATTTCTGAGTCTGTATCTCTTTGAGTAAGAAAGCATATGCCTCTTTAATTGTAAAACAAAATTTGCTAAATCTGTCAATAACTCAGTAGTTAGGAATGAAAAAGATGATAGTGGTGGGCAAAAAGTGTGGATGAAAGCCTGTGCACCTGAGTACTGAAGTTCACTTCAAGCACTTTCTACTTTGCTAAAAATGCTCTTTGGGACTTTAGCAAATAAGGAGAAAAATCTCAGAACACTTCACTGTACCAAGGATTCATCATAAAATAGAAATTACTAAAATGCCATCTGACTGTGACTAGAATCCAATGTTTAAGTTTTCCAAGTGCATAAAACATGAAGCTGAAAGACTTTAAAGGCATATAACCAGATCGTAGGTGAAGAACTGTGGAAAGATAAAAGTTGTTACAAATAAAAAATTAAAATTTGCATGGATAAATAGTACGGAATAGCATTTAAATGGAGGAAAAAAAGCAAATGTCTTCAGGATACAGAAGTATTTTTGAAAACATGGGGTTTATCTGTATTATTTATAATTACTGTGTGGCCATTCTCTTGGAGATTGCACCAAGAACTGGAGAAAAAGTGAGAGTCTGGGCTACAACTTTTTACGTTATATAACAACATGTAATATAAATAGGTAGGTGATCTGTTTTCTGAGACCCATGTAAACGATATAAAAGACAGAAATTCTCTTGAAAAAAAGGTTTCAAAAATGCATAAAAACTTAGTTAATTTCTCAACAGAAGTATTTTGCAATGGCTCTTCGTTTAGTAGCCTCCGTGTAAACCGGCGATATTGCAGTAGCCTTTATTTTTGTGATATTTACAACCCAGTCAGAATAAAAAAATACTGGAAGCCTCACACTAAAGGAAGTCTGTACTAAGCAAAAATAAAGGAAAACATTAAAGTCTGTTCTGCACAAACAAAATAACTCTGTGTCCTGTTCCTCTATCTAGAAACATTAATAACTCGGATAAGTGCCCAGTTGACTTTGAGATGAGGTGGCTTCTGGACTGCAGTACAAGTGAACTTGCCAAACACTCTGTGGATTGAGGTAGAAATGAAGTAGTTCACTTTTCTTTCAATTCCTAAAATTGACTGACTGCAAACAGCCTGGCAGAGGATGTATAATTTTGTTGTCAGTGCTAGACAGATTTTTGCTGGAACTCAATGTCTCTCATTTGGTGCATTTTTCTGACTGAAAGTACGTCTATGCAACTGCACATGGAGAAGTTTCTTTGCTCCGAATACTTAAAATTTCCTCTGGCATGAGAAACTTTTTCCCAAACCAGATAAACATGAAATAATCATCACTGCAATTCTGCACAGACACTTTCTGAAACATCTATTTTTTGAAAGAAAACATTGTTAACCAACTTTTACCGTCCTCTGAAAAGACATTTTACCTGGCATAATCCTAAACTTCAGTTTCTGGAACTCCAATTATTGTTTAAAGAGTCATAAATCACATCCTGTCTTCCTGCCTCTTTTTTTCCTCTGCAGATTGGTATGGCAACCTACTAAGCTGTTAAGGGGAAAGAGTTTCCATGAACATTCCTGCTTTTGCAGGAGGGGCACTAATACACATTTTATGTCTGAAATAGAAGTTGTTATAAAGTTTCCAGCCAATAGTTTTGCTCCTCCAAGGCATGCAGTACAAGTCTACAGGTGAGCTTGATTCAAGCCATTCTTCAGTTACAAGTGACTTTGTCATTGAGCATTTGTGCAAACAGGATGGATCAGGTAATCACTTCAAACTCCGAAATCTCCCTCGGGGGCTACCCATAAGGTATCATCAATCAGCCCCAGTAGTCTTGTTTCTGAAGAATGAACAGCACTTATCTGGCACATTAGATCCTCATACACCTCCTAAATATCAGTCTTACTGCTGTATTGTGAAAGAAAACCTCCAGTTGTTTCAGGTGCGACTGTGGCAGCACTAGATTAGGTGTCTAATTCAGGTGAAACCTCTGGATAGAGGAAGGCAACAGATAACAGGTGTGAACAGGAGGATGTTAAAATGGTGGCTGTGTTTCTTGAACAAAAATCTGAAAATCGCTGCTGTCACATCAATGAAATCATTAGGAAATTTTTTAAATGACCGTTTTAAATATAATATTAATGCCCCTTTAAGAGAGATGAACATTCCTAATTTCAAAAACCTGATGAATAAGCAAAGTCCTTTCTAGCCCTTTGATGTAATGCATGCATACCTAAAGATAAAACCTTTGTGTCACATCAGGCACTTCATAATAAAACACTCACTTAATGACTCTGAGTGAAAATGTTGCAAAGCACACAGTCCTGATCTGTAAAACCAATTTAATGCAAGTATGATTAAGTACTGGGCTCTCTTTCCTCCCTATGGCATTCAAGGACCTCTCAGAACTAAACACACAGAACAGAGACTTTTTTCTCCTCAGAACACAAATTATTACACTCTCAGAACATATACTAATATTATAAACCTCTGCTAGCTGTTCAAATCCGTAATGGTATCTATTTGTCCGTGACTATAAAGTTTTGTCCAGTTCTCCTACTCACCTTCAGGCCACTAACGTGGAGCCAACTACTGCTGTCAGGTTGTTTGAATTACGTCATGATTACAAGAAAAGATGCAGATGAGACTTTGTCACAGTAATTATAACCTAGTTTTTTGCTTACTGAAGACAGTTCTGATGGGATTGGGCTCCCTTTCCCCTCCCTTACCTCTCAAGTGCCCTGTGCCTTCTAGGGGCTGTTATAGCTGCGCAGTGAGAGAATGACAGGAGCCCAAAATGAAGAAACTGACAATAATTTTATTCACAAGCTTTCAAAAAGATTTTTATTTGGTGTGAAATCAGTAATCAAAGTGCCTCAGCTAGATGAGCAGGTAGAGCAAAATTACCTCTCAGTCTATGGTCAACCCCACTGGAGAAAAAGAATACCAATAAACCACAAGCCAGCTCAGCCTTTATGGCAGTGGGATACTTCTTTTCCTTCTCTCTACATTGAAAAGGACAGTTTGGCCTGAGTTACAACATAATTGTAGCACAACAAGACTAACTTGACCGGTAAGCATAAGAATAGAGCAGTGGTTCATTTAATCAAATGCTTTTATAAGCAACTAATGTAAATTAAAATGCTGAAAGGAAAATCAAAGTTAGCCAGGTTTCTTGAACCTGCTTTAAAAGCATACCAACACCCACATCCACACCCTTTTTTTTTTACTTCTTTAGTTCCTCCTGGAACTATAATATAGCTTTTTATAATTAAATAAAAACCACAAACCAAATCTTTTAAACAGGATTGTACTTTATATTAACAAAATGCTCCCTTATGAGTGAGTCAGTCTGTGATGCCCATTAATGGCTAGCAGCTCCGTTAAAAAGGCTGAACAAAAAAGCCCCAGAATGTTTTATTGTTTAATGTGAAAGCATCCAGAACAATGGATGGGCATTTTTTTCTATGAATCAAAATAATCACATTTAATTAATTAAATGCACGAGGCATCTGATTCTGTAGCTGTTCTATGCATGGAAATCAACTGAGTTTAATAAGATGCAACACAATAGAATCAATTAATATGTTTGCCTCTAATCTACAAAATGAGGACAGTTGGTCTGCTTGCACATAAGCTTACTTTTGGATGAGTATCAGCCTCCAGTGACAGATACCACAATTGTTGTTTTTATGTTTTGTTTTGTTTTGTTTTTTCCTAAGAAGTGGCTACTAGTTTTGAGTATCTCTGTCCTTAAATACCAGCCTAGGAACAGCCTGAGTCACAAAGCAGGATCATCCAAAATACCACCCAACTGCAACAGAATATCTGATAAAAAAGACAAAATACCAAAAGGTAGATACATCAAAACAGAAGATCATTCTAAAATATCTATTTTTAGACTACGTGTCTTGCTCTTTCCACATTTCATCAGGAATATCCAAAAAATTGTGTTGGCTGTTTGAATGCAAATATGATCATAAGAGTATAGTATGAAATTAGCCAAACATCTGAGAAAAATAAGTAGGTTAGGAGTCTGTTCGTATAAATAAGATTGCTTCCTTAGTAAGAAAAAATTCTGAGAATTATACTAATATCCTGACCATGAAACCTACCTACTGGGAAGTCTATTAACTGTCCTTTAGTCTACTAGATGTACTTGTTTAGAGCACAAGGGCAAGGATTGATTTTCTAGATCTGAAAAGAAAATATTCAGGTCATCTGAAGACAAGAATGCCTTTGAAGTACTCCTATACCAAATAAATTCAATATTTAGCTCTAGCATTATCTTATGTAAGGGTGATAAGTAAGAAATATGTACATGTATTTTAAAGCATATGTTGCCATTTGGAATTAATGCATAGCAACCAAATATTTACAGGAGAAAGAAACACGCTTTGAAACCAAGCTTTGGAACCAAATGCCCACTCCTAGAAATAATCTAATTTCTCTTTAGTGACTATAAAAATACTAAATAATATTTTTTTGAAAGATAAAAATGCTAAAGTGATCATTAAACGCTATAAGGCATGAAGAAAATCCATCCTGGCAGAAGATTAAGCTTTGAGAAAAGTTAGCTGAGGAAGGAAGATCAGATTATAAACCATCATTCTTCCAAGTCATTTACATAACAGTGCAAACTTATACCATGCCTTAGACCTGCTAGAAGGCAGACAGACTATGGTATGAGGTGAGAATCTAGTTCTCATTTGTTTTTTTCAGGAACAAAAGAGTTTTGAATTATTGATTGCATACAAGCATGTGTGCAGGGAAGTGTGGCAAAAAAGGAAAGTAATTGGTTCCTTCTCCATCTAAATTCAGTGAAAATATAGTGACATTGAATTCTGAAACCCAGTAAACTGATCTCACAGGAGTGAGCAGGAGGTTTGCTTTACAAGCACTGCACCAGTATATCTCATGTCTGTTTTATGATTCTCCTTAGGATGAAGAGTTCAGTAAAAGAAAGCACTGACACGGTGTAATTTGGCCCTGTGTTGAGCAGGGAGGTTGTGCCAGATGACCTCATCTGCTTGTTTCCAAAAGAACTACAATAAAGTATTACATTTTGTTTTTACCTGAAGTATGTGGCATGTTTCTAAACTTCTAGAGCATGTCTTCTTTACCAGTGATTTCCTTCCTGAAAGTTTGCATTTGCAGTATTTCTCTGCACTGAAGCTTTATATCCCTTAACTGTCATACACCTGTTTTTTATAAGTGCTGTGTCCACTACTGTGACTGAGCCTTTGAAGGCTGAGACAGTGTCTCATAGCTCAATTGCAAGTTAGCCTTCCTTTTTAGGTAAGGGAGATTGAATCATAATATTCTTCAGGGCATAAAAGGAAAATAATAATAAGCAGACTTCTATAACATATAAATTTCATTGACACTGAGAAAAAAATGAAAATACTTACTGATAGTAAGTCTTGATAAAGTCTGGTTTTGTATACAAAAACTACTCCTTGTCCACGTTGCTGTTTTGGGTTGCCATTAGCAAGAGAATGCATTTTATAATTAAGGAAGGTGAAGATAAATCTTTGTCTTTGTCAATCAAAATTGACAAACCTAAAATTTTGCAAAGTCTAAAGGAAAGATATGATTTGGCAGAGGACAGCTGAAGAGAGCGAAGATAGAGGGTGAATACTGATAGAACAGGACTCCTCAGTTTATCTATCTTCTTACAGTGTGCATTGTTGATGACACAAAATGGCACTCAGGACATACAGAAGAGGCACCAAGGTAATGTGTGTTATTCAAAATGATAGAGCTGCAGCAACCACTGAATAGCTTTCATAATAAGTGACCAGTGTGCCTAGCATACAGACGCAAAACCTTGTGTTATGCAATGGTAGGCTACTTGTGTTTGCACTCCGTTATCTGGAAATTCAAGTGATATGTCAACACCATTAAATGAGTACTTCTGGGAGATTGTAAGAGAAAATTTGTTAGCCTGAGATAGTGACATGAATATTATGTTCTGATAGCATAACTAATCTTTTTCTCCACTTCTAGTGCACAGATATCTAACCCAACCATTGAATTTTTTTTTTTCCGGCTTGAATACTTTGCTTCCCAGAAACTCACTGACATTAACTTAAAAAATTTGAGTCTTCTGATTTTGCCACAATTTTTTGACAACAAAAAAAAACTGTTTTCAAAAAATGTGAATGCTTTGTTTTGCTTTGTCCAAAATTAAATCTTTAAATTCTCTTTTTTTGACAGTTAAAAAATTCATGTACTTATTTTTTAACGAAAGAGAATAAAACAAGGCACTGCAAATTATAAATTTTGCTTGAATCAAAACAAGTTATTTTACATTTCAGCAGAAATGTAAAAAATAAATAAAATCAGGTTGTGTACAAAAATGTTTCTTTTTCCAGTTCAGCAGTGAACTGCAAAAGCAATTTTTCACACAGCTCTATTTAACTTATTCTGATTTCATGGGCACTTTGGCTCTGCGGTTGCTTCATATTGTTCTAATAAGTGAGGAAGCCAAAAATCAATGGTTAGAGGGAGATCTGCAAACTAGATGCCCTATTTGAGTGCTCAGTGGTACGCATAGAAAAATGAGATTATTTTGAATAGGAGCTATTATCCAGCTTGTTTATGTCTGCTTTGAATGCTCCTAGAGAAAGCACATTTTTGGCACACACAAGCACCAAAGTGCTACTAGTTCGTGACCCTATCCATTCATTATAGAAAAGCATCACCCCAAGCACCTGGGAAAAAAATAACTTTGCCTCATGTCCTGAAGTTAATCTAACTATTAAGGTATCAAAGAATTTGGCATTGAGTTAATAAATCACTCTAGTGAGCATTGTTATGAAGAAGGGTGCAGAAAGAAGCAAATAACCCCATGGAAATCAATCTGTCAAGGGCTGAAATGAATTACTGTAAAATGGAATATGTTATAACTGCTTTTCAGCTGTTTGAGTGCCGAGCCATAAAAATATAGACCTTTTCTGTGCACTGCAGACCAGATAGTGTCAATATGTCTGACTTCAGGGCAGATTATTTATAACACAGCAAAAGCAGCAATAAAAGATATGCTTGTAGACTGGCTAAGAGAATTGAAAAACTGATGAAGTTCTCTGATACTACAGTAAGAAAGATGTGTTAGAAATATTTAAGATAAAAAATAGTTCAACCCTGATTAGAGTTTACTTGGCATTGTTGGAGCACTAGATTAAATATTTCCATCATAGCCTCTCTAATGGAAGGCATAACATTAGCAAACTCTGTATATGAATGTGGAAAGCCTAGAAAGTTAATCATCAAATTACACACAGGGAAGATTCAAACCACATGCTCTACACATGTGTTCAAAATGAATGATGCACCTATTTCCCCATCCAGGACAAGAATATAGCTTGTGCAAGGATTTACTTCATCAAATAGGTTTAATATTAAGACCTGAAAGACCTATCATTAAGGGTCATTGACCTCCTGTCTGTTCTGATTGCAAAGGCATCCTCCTGTTGAATTATTCATAGCCATGTTCATGTTCCATTTTAAATAGAATTTAATATTTAACTTGTTGGACATTTGCATAGTTTACAGCATGGTCATCTTCTGTTTGCCAGGCCTGCAAGTTTCAGGACACAGCAGCCTGTGCTGACTTCCAGACAAACTTCCTAACTCCATTTGCAGAGATTACTTTTATAAATCTGGAAGAAAAAAAAAAAAGAGATTGTCATATTCGTACTAAAATTAAAAAAAAAAAAAAAGAATGTTCTGTCTGCCAAGGACCCAAAGGCACTCCTTTCTCTTGGATGCACATATTAAAGAAATGAATTTAGCTTTCTTAGGTTATTTAAAACCTCAATCATTTGGATGTTTATTAGATACAGGAAAGACATTGTGAAGATTTATTTTTTATAGCTTGTATTTTGTTATGCAAGATGTTAAATCAGCCACCTGAGTACAAAAGGAAATGGAAAGTCACAAAATATTAGCAAACCACAGTATTTCTTGTTCCATGAGAAATCTGTGGGAGAAGGAAGAAAAGAGTGGTTGTCTCACCTTACTAGAGCATCCTTCCCATATGAGAGAAAGAGAAGCAAATATTCCCTCTGGAAAACAATGAGTCTCTGTCTACACTAAACAGTGGAGAGGTGGTTTAAGGCAACTAAATACCATAACACACAGGCTGTCAGTCCATGGTGTGCTGTAGCTGGGGCTCAGGTACCAGTGAACAGGGAATCATGACCTGTAACAGAGTTGGACCTATTTGTGACCGTTGCCTCCAGCCGGAATGTACAGGGGATTGCATTTGTGCTGAGGGAATTCTAGAAATGGGATGTGGCTATCTCATGCAATGTGGATAATGGGCAAGTCTTGTCACGACAGCAGATTTGTTCTCTCCTGACTTCTCAAGTTACCCCAAAGGAGGGAAGAAGAGCCAGACCATTAATCCACTTACCCTTGCACCAGCCTGCAGAACTGGCTGGGTGCACTGAGGGATGGTGCAGCCTACATGCACAAACCTGTGTGTTCAGGATCTGCATGAGGGATTGTGCCTCAGGGGTCACGAACCCTTCTCTGGAGCTTCTCTGGCTGCTTACTGCTCCTCAGATGCCCTGGGTTTGTCAGCCTACAGCAGTAGCACAAGATCCTGCCAAGACTTCCATGGTTGGCTGAGATCACCAACCTTCACCACACTCTCTTCCCTACAGCCAGGAACCAAGAAAGTCTCGAGAGGGTGTGAGATGTGGGAAGTGATACCAGGAAATGCGTTGAGACTAAATCTCAGCATTCTTGATGAAGAGCTCTCGGCCTGAATCATGCTAGCTGAATACAAGAGAACAGTACCACACAACTTCAATATCATCAGCCTTAAAATTGTGACAGGAATAAAACAGTGGGCTGTTATCACTGCTGTAACAGTGCAAATTAACTGTGAGCTTTTAAAAAGATCTGCAACGTAGCTCAACAAATTACTGACAGAAGCAAATAAATAATTAATCCATCTGAATATGTCTCCCAAAATGCACTATTTCATCACTACAAGTAAGTGCTCTGTTTTAAACAATACAGCAGTGTATGCTCTTCCCCTAATGGACGTTCTTATTTTCAAAATTAATTACTCTAGCAAGACTGCAAAATGTAAAATGCAAAATGTTTTGCCATGTTTTTGTCAGAGCTGAAAAAATAATTTGTACTTCTTTTTAAATAAAAAAAATCCCTCTCATTTATCCTTGTGCTTTAATTAGCCATTATGCAAGGAGAAGGTTTGTTATGCTACTTCTGCAAACAAAATAAGGCTATCAAGGCTAGCTTTCTCACAATATTTTAGTAATATGGTTTTCTGAACTAAGTGCTGATATTTTTCCTTTATTCAACAAGTATCCAATGGATACCCCAGTGCCTAAAAGGTTCTGCCTTTTAGAATTTTTTAAATTCAGTGATACTTTAGTTAAGGTATGACTCCATGGAGGTGTGTGTTTACAACTCAAGAGATCAGACTTTACAAAGATAAACAAGCTCTATTCAAGCAAGCTGTGTTGTATGGCATATGAAAAGACAGTGGAGGTCATGGTTCCAAACCAGCCTCTGAGCAGGATGGTACTCAGATCCACATTTCAGGCAAGTTTCCCAGCTGGGATATTAACATAGGTAAGAATCAGTCTCAATCCATTCTGCACAGTGCTCAGTGTATTTAATTTAACACACCTGAATTGAGAAAATGATGCCATCCATATAATTTTTTTCACTACTGTAACTACTTTTTTAAGCCAGGACTAGTAAAAGGGCTTTCAGAAACAGCTGAAGAGGAAACTCATCATTATGGAAGTAGGAAGAAAATGAGAAGATATTGTAATCAGGAAAGCTTGGGAGAAGGTGATAAGGAAATAGTGTGGTCAGTTGTGTCAATAACTGTATCAGTAGTAAATAAGCAGGGTAGAGTTCCAGCCTTATGGCAAATCTTGTATCAACATCAAATATTGGATGGCAGAGCGCAGTTATTTTCAGTAAACGGTTTAACATAAACTATTATTAAACTATTATTAGATGACATGGAGTCTTGGAAACTTTGGAAGCTCTAAGTAAATGTGAAGTGAATATCATTTGATGGAAGATACATATTATTTGTTCAGGAATTGGTAAAGATTAAGTCATGGGAAATTACAACAGCAGAGGTGGCAAGAAACATATTTTCTTGTGTAAACTAAAAGAATGGGTATTTATTTCATCACTATAATGCATGTTTTCCTACAAATACAAGATATTCAACTCCAGAAATATGTGGGGTCACTTCTAGATAGAAAAAGTAAAATAAGGATGGGAAATCTCCCTTAGAAAGCAGAATTCAGTACAGAAGCTCCTTTCCTGTTTGTTTAACTCAGCCATCTCACTAAGATACCAAATTCAATATGATTTATCTTGGAAGAAGTTCTTCTTGTAGACCAGAACATCTTGGTTGTAGCTTGTGTTTGGGTTCATAACTGTGCATGGGTCCAAGTGTCTGCCTTCTCCACTGCCAGTAGCTCTTCTTTTCTCTTGCTGTTTTAATTACTTGTAGATCACAATAGATAGCAAAGAGTTTGCAAAGATTACACTGAACAGTGACTGCCTACTTCCTGAAAACATTCAGATCCCACTGGCAAGCTGAGATGAGTTCTGCTGGTATTAATGGAAATTAATTCTCTGAAGTATGTACAGAGTTGTATACATTATAGGTAGAAAACCAGGTAATGAAAGTCATCAGAAACAAAGGGCAAACTATTTTCAGTTTCAGTCTCAATAAGAAAACTAGTTCTCCAAACGTGTGAAGGTTTTTAGGATCCAAGCAAGGTAAGCACTGTAGACCAGAGTGGGAAACAAGCGAATAAAGAAGGTTGACTGGGAGAGGAGGGAAGAGAAAGTAGAATCAGAAGTGGATTTTTATTGTATTCATCCACAATACAAAATATTACTCTGAGTTTGTAAAGGGTACCAAGGTTTTTGCAAGCTCATGGCCCCAGCTGCACTTCTACTCAGAATTAAAATAACCCAAATCAATCAAAACACCAATTTAATAAAAACGAGGAAAGCTAAAAGACTGTGCAGGCAGACTTATTGCATACTATTATTAAGTTAATGGAATTTAAATAATTAATGCTGGGATGTACAGATAGTCATTTATCAAAGACAAGTTGTAACTTGTTTGGAAAAAGGTTTAAGCAGCTTCAAAAAAACAGGTCAACAGAAACCTCTTTGTCCCTCCCCTCCCACATCTCACTTAAATGACAGTTTATTTACCAACAAGTTATCTCTATTAACTGGAGTGTTCTGCATTGATATCAGTACAATGTGAGGTTATACAACTTTGCTGAAACCACAGCATTTGCAGTAGGGGAGGGATAAAACCGAAGAGTTTTGTCTATCTCACCACAGACAGCAGAGTGGACTGGTGCAGATCCTGCCACTTGCCCACTGCATTCCCCTCCAAGAGCCTCAGCAGGCAGTTACAGAAGCCACTAGAAAAGCAAAAGCATTCTCCTTTACTGCTATGGTTATCCACAAACCTGCAGGCTCCAGTAGCATTCAAGCAGACATTATTAGATATTTCATAGCTCATTTCTACTCCAGCCAGAGCAGGTCATGGTGCAGATCAAGCTGCAGTTCTGTAGCAGAGCATTGGAGAAGCGCATTCCTCTAGCACATAATCCATGCAGGGGAAAAAAAGGCTGTTGATTAAAGATGCAGGAAGAACTACAGATGTACCCATCCATGACACTCAATTCTCCAGATGCCCATTCTCTTTTTCCTCACTGCCACTGTTCTGCCACTGTTAGGTGCTGAAAGATGAGGGCTGGAATGAGAGAGAGAGGTAGAGAATAATCTGGTGGACAGAAGAGTGAGCAGCTGTAATAGCATCAGTGCATTCGCTTGAATGGGAGAAGAACTGTGTCTTCTGCTACATATGTAGCAATGGAGTTGTGCTGATCCTTCTACAAGTTGTGAGCAATAAGGGAAGAACAAAACATACAATGAATCGGAACACCTCCTTGGACTAACAAAATAATATGTAACACCACAGAACATGAATCAGCCAGCTCCAACTCTTCCCTCAGTAAATACACAGCCGAGAACCTGGCCAAAAATTAAAGCCACTATGGAAAGAAATTTCAAATCAGACCAAATCTCTCCCAGATTATTAGTTTTCTTCACAATCTTGTTTTAAAGATTATCAAAGCACTTCATCATCCTTAACAGTTTCTTTTCTTCTTTCATCTGTTTTATGCTTACCTGTCATCACAAAAACTTAGTGACGCATTCTGGTTGGTCAGATCTTGAAAGGATTGTCCAGACCCTGAACTGCACAAAGACAAACCTCTATATCAGTAGCATGTCTGCAAACACTTTCTTAATTTTATGCCATTGTTTTGACCCTCAAAGCTAAAAGACTCCACTCAGACAAGTCCATGTAAAAATCTTACCCAGAGCAAGACCAAAGTAAACTGAAAAATTAAGTTGATGTTATAATGCCTCCAAATATTGGCATAGGCGCAGCTGTGTGGGCAAGTGAACTTTAAAATCTTCATTTTATGTGGTTCAAAGGCGGGATGCAACTATAGAACTCAGTAAAGTTTGATGGAACTGGATAATCTTTAAGGTCTCTTTCAACCCAATCCATTCTATGGGTTGGTCTATGGTCTATGTACACTGTAAGCACAACAGTAGCTATGAAGTCAATTATGGCCACAAAATGTCATTAATTAGGCTTAAATGATCATATGTTCTTAGCAAGAGCAAGGGTTCAAATCCTGAAGTGGAAGAAGTTTTAGTAATATGTTTAAACAATGTTTGAATTTTATTTCTTTTGATCTATTCCAGACTTGCTTTTGACTCAGCAAGTGGATACCAACATGCAGCCAGCTGCTCTGATTCATGTTTTGTCTTTCTAAAACTCTACTGCAAAATTCCCTGTTTGTGTTCCTCCACCCTCTCTCTCTCTCTTTTTTTTTTTTTTTTTTTTTTTTTTTGAGTTTCCTGACAAACCTCAAGTCACACCCAAACCAAAAATAATTATATTTTGAATGAGATCAAGCCCCATGACCTCATTCTGAACGTGACCAAGTGAGTCCAGCAGTTCCACTGCCTCTGGTGCTTACGAGCAGTCCCCTTTTTCCATTGGTTCAACTGAATGACAGCAAACTCACATACTCCAAGGAGGTTATTTGTCAGTGTCTAAACTTTTGGCAAAGAGCTCATTGTACTTCTCATAATATGTCTGGAGTTACAGGAGATCTCCAGACTATTGGATCATTTTATGAATTTAGAAACATCTGTATTTAAGAAGTTCTGGTCACCTCTATGAGTATTTGTTCTACAAGCCACTGGCTAATAAGGAATCAAAGCATGGCAAGTTTTTTAGATGCCTTTTTCCAAGCAAGGCCGCTACAGAGACTCCAGCAAATCATACATTAACATTACAGCAGATTACTTGGGAAGCTGAAATTCAACAGTGCCAAATACATTTTAATAAGACGTAACATAAAATTCTATCTAAGTTTTATCATTTAAATGCTTTTGTAATCAATGTCTATGTTTAATGTGGGAATTTAACAATAAAGAAAACATTAATTTTTTGTTTGCAGCTCAGAGGTAAGAAGGAGATATCTGCAATTACATTGCTTTTTGTGGTTGAGCTCTGCAATTTAGCTCATTGCTGCTTACTAAAACGTGACACAATGTCCTGTTCAATTTGCAAATTTTCAAAGCATTTCAAATTCTGTGTTAAAAAGTTCACTGTCCATCAACAAACATTTTTACATAAAGTTTAAGGTATGTCTTCCTCCATAAAACCTACCATAAAATACAGTAGGTTTAAAGACAGAATTTTTAATCAGGTTTTACAAAAAGAAAGGCAAATTTTACAAAATCAGTTAGCCTCACAACATTGAGTATTCTTTTGAGTCAGATATACCTGCCATTTTATAAACAGATATAAACAGAGTTTTTAAGATACTGAGATTTGAGTAACAGTTTCTGATTGCCCACCTATTTCTCATAAAATTATTTATTCATAAATCAGAAAAATTTTTCTGCATTTTTCATGATTTTTAAAGGACATGCATCAGATACTTTATCCTGCCTACATGCCCATTGTCAAAAAAATCTGTTGTGATTTGTTTTTTTCTGATGGGAAAAGGATAGACATACCTTTTCCAGTATTATCTTTGCTTGAAGTGGAATTAGCTCCCATACTCCACTTGTGAACTTTCTAAAACCAAAGATGATTACCATCCTCGTTTCATTATATAGGGATTGAATAATCTGTTTTTAAGTGTACAAAATGTAATTTTTCTGCATTCAACAAAGATGGGGCAATATTTTACTATACGGTATAATTGTAGTGTGGTTGTCTCTAAGTCAGAAATAATTTATTGTAAACATAGTTGTCCTATTGTACTTTAAGTCTTTTTGATTTTCATGTCTTGTATTTATGCAGTATCTTTTACTGTTGTGAGCCTGAAGTTAAAATTTTCTTTGCTTTCCTTTTCTTCTGATAATATCTAAAATAAAGGTAAGGTAGAAGAAATGGAGGATAGCACAAAAAGGGAACCTTTTACCACTTACATTTCACATCTTTATAAAGACTTTATGAGGATAAAGCAAAACACTTCAGGGATCATGTCTGGATCTCTAACTGTTGCTAACTTTGCCTCATCATTTTTAATGGAATATTTCCTGCCTTACACACATGTAAATGAGAACACAGTCAGATCCAATTTATTTTCTTGTACACTGAAAGTGCTGCCCATATTGAGTGAGAACCATAGGTCATTGCAGTTTACTATCAGCAATTAGGATGTGTGCTGAGCTTTTCTTTTATGATGAGATTAATTTCTAAGTGTGTTGTATTCTCATTACTCAGTCAGTCTTTGATAAATAACCTTTCATATCCTCATAATGTTAATCTTACATATCCATCTAGTATATTTAATCTATCACATTAGGCCTCAGTTTGAAACAAATATTCTCCATTATCAAATTTGTCATGACTCTTCTCTACTATTATGAGAACTGGACTAGCTCTCATATCTGGTATAAAACATATATGCTAGAGAGGGCAACAATTCAAGGATTAATAGCACAAGTATACCTACTGTTGCCTAAGTCCTGGGCAGTTATGCAAGAAAATCCAACAGGAATCAATGCTGTATTTCACATGCAAGGTTTGCAGTCAAGATATTCTCAAAGAGTACATAGTCTTTGGACTTCACAAAAAAAAAATAACATCTGGAGTTATTTTTCTGGTTATCTTGTAGATTAACATTGATGACCCTTCTCAGTATGTAAAAGTTAAGTGACCTCTCTTGCTTAGGGAGATTTCAAACCACATTTTCTACCTTCTTAGTGAATGTATAAGTGACAAAGATATAAAAAACTACTTGGAAATATATTATCAGATATTCTTCTCTGTTCAGTGTCCTTAAATTTGCATGGAATAATTAAATATTCACTGGGGCAAAGCAGAGGAGTATGTGATCATCACACTATTAGACTCATGTATTCCTGGGGAAACTCAGTCAACAAAGTATCAGTACTTCATTCTTTGTTTCAACTTATGTTAAGATATTCTGAGATTTAATTGAGTCCAAATAATGGGATCAGTAGATAACACCGAGACAAAACACACATCTTAATCAGTAGAGTGAAGATTTGTGATCACGCACTTGGTCATCACACTTAGAGGATGTCAGTCTCGTGGTTTTAGCAGCTGTATAGAATGTGAAAGCAAATTCAAATTGAAGTATGAATTTTATTTTAATCTTCTGTGTTTCATGTTGATGCTCTGTTGACTAAGCCTCAATAAGAGTGAAAAGAAAAAGAGAAGAAAGGAAACATTTCTGTATCCCTCTGCTGGTAGAAGTGCTGGAGGAGTCACTTCACTCCAAGATGGAGTCTCAGATTACCACTTCCAATTGAAAACAGATCTATCCATGCTACAGCATGGTATTTCATTGGCCAAAGGTATTGACACAGCTCACAGAGCCATCCTGAGACGCAGCCACCATTCAGACTTGTGCAGACATGGCAGACTGGTTGTGTATTTGCACTGCGATGCTGTGCTCTCAGTCAAGTGTGTCTGTACAAAAGCCCCACTCCCTCTGTTTCAAGGGACAGCACATATGAGATGAGCTCAGAGTTTAGCATACACTGGGCATACTTTTAGTATTCTGCTTCTCCTGAAGGATTCCAGTGTTTCATTGAATTACTGCACTCAAAGCACTCCAGGTCAGCTTGCACTTCTTCATACCTCTCATTCACAATTTATAATTCGTACTGTACTGTCTGAATACCTCAGTATATTTTAGGGATCTTATTTTCAGAGATTTTGGTTTTACGTTAATCCTATTCATGGCCTATCTGAAAAGCAGGCAAGTTTGTCAAGAGAAGCTTAAGATACTTGATACTGTGCATAAAATTTTGGTTGCTGTCCTTCACTTAAAGATTTCTCTTAGAAAACAATTAATTTCAGGAACGTAAAATGTGTATTACTGAATCTTCTTATCACTCTTCTGCAGGAAATATATTTCTAATATATTTTTATTATACGATTTTCTCGAACAAAAATTTGAGTAGAAATGGTTAAAACAGTCAATCAGCTATTAAAATGTTTTATTCTAAGTTGGTTTTTTACAATGCTAACAATTATTTGTGCTATATTAATTTGCTACCTAGGTGCCCTCAGCATCCTGGCTTTTCTCTCAGCTCTGTGACTCCATTAGTGTTCTTCTCTTAATGGGATGCTAATCTGGATAATGTGGTTACTTGTCTGATAGCTTTTGATGGCCTCTAAAAATACGGTGGATAACTGCTAATCCTGCTGATATCTGACATAATAAAAAGAAAACAAATATATAACCACTTACTATGGAACCTTATGTAAGAATTTTCTTTGACAACTTCTGTTCAGTAATTCTCCTCTGGTACTTCCTGAAGAACAGTTTTCCTAAAATATAACTTCACACATTCTTATATCTTCCAGATATGTACTTTTTTATGGATATCCTTCAAAACTGGATGCAGTGGTCTCATTACATTTGTCTAACCACTAAGGAATTATTTTTCAGTATGAAATAAAGAAAGAGGTAAAAAGAAGTAATATGTTTCAGTAAAATAACAAACACTGGGGAGAGTTCACACAGTCCACTTGTTGGCATATGGCTGTTGTGCTTAAAGAAGGATGCTGGTTTCACTAAACTTAGTAGATAGTCACTAGAGTTAACTAAAGTGGTGTAAAATACCCACTCTGTTGGCCATGGAAACTCTATGGAAATTAGACTTCTAATGTGAGTGCAAATATTTTTTTGTTATATTAAATACTGCCAATGTAGTCTATGAAGATGAAAACATTCATTTCACATTAGGCCATTGAGGTAGTTTTACATACTTTTCCAGCTGTGAATAGTAAACAGAGGCAGCACTATGAGCAAAGATGGACAATTTGGTAGATTCGTGGATATGTTCAGCAATCTTTCAAAAACAGATTTACAAATACACTGAGTTCTTACAAAGGCATGTATAAATCTTGCTTTCTTAAGGCACCTACTTATGTAGACAGGATTTTCAATAATTGTCAATACTTTAATACTGTAAAGAATTTGCAGTAACAAATTTGGCACAAAGCAAAGCCTATAGATACAGAACTAATGAGACTGAAACTGAGTACAGCAGAACAAAATATTTTGTGTTTGAATTCTTTTTTTATTTTTTGGGGGGTATACATCAATAAGTGTAGATATCTATTCAAAATTCAAGACATGTTGACCTGTCCGTTTTTAAGAAATCACCACTGAGAGCTAAATGTCATTTGTTATGTCATATGAAGCCTTAAAGCTTCTTTTTCTGAAGAATTGTCTTCTCCCAGAATGTCAGTGCTCTGTCTGGTTATAAAAGTTTGCCTTCTGTCCAAGGAATGTCTGCTCAGCTCAGTCATGCTTGAGTCTCTTGGAAAGCAAACCAGAAAACTGAACATTAACATCTAAGCTTTTTGTTCTGCTGTTTCGTCTCCTTCTTTTTTTCCCCCACAGAGTACTTTCTCTGGTTTTGATGAAGGCGGCAGCATACACCAGAAATATTCAACTAGAATTGCTAGCACTCTCACTTTGTTGTTTTCCTAGCAAGTAAATATCATGTTCCTAACAGGCAATAATTCTGTTTGTCTGTGGCACTTCTAAGATGATTTGTGAGGTTGCTTCTTTTGGAAAGTACTTTTAAAAAAATTTGGAAATCTCCAGACAAAAGACAACTCTACCTCTGCTATCTGGATCCCCTCCCAGAAGTGAAGGAATGACAACCAGACTAATATTCAAACAAATCATATTCTACATCTTACTCAGTGTAATAATTCCATACCCAACAAACATGGATTTGAATTATAACCAAGAGTGGGAAAGAGGTCAGAAGATCACACATATTCAGTGTGACAACATAAATTTGCCAAAATTAGTGTAAGCATTAGGAATTTCCCTGCCAGAAAGTGAAACGTGTCTTTAGGACATTCTGACATCTATAGTGACAAAATGCATATAAATTATCTAGAGATCCATAGATGACTTGCAAGAGGTTGAAAACCAAGTTACTAGAATTGTAAGAAACCAAATAAACTAAATAAAACCCATTGCCAGGGTCCAAAGCAGCTAACTCTATTTGTTGAGGATTGTCATCTGTTTCAAGAGATGATAAGCCAGACTGAACCTCTGGTGTTGTAATTTCTCCATGCAAATTATACCAAAAACTTACCAGGTAAGTTACATCACTTTGTATAGCAGTAAGGCCTTGACCCTAGCTATTTAGTCAAAACTTACATTTCCCATACAGATGCATGTTCTTCAAACTGCACTAAAGAGTTCCAAAATCTGGGTGGGCCACCAGGCTCACTAGAACATCTCCATTGTTTTTGAGACTGGATTTCATTTAACTTCTGTCTCTTCTCTCTTGAAAAGGATAATACATGTGGACATCTTATGTGAGATGAGAAAAGAACATCCTATGAATTGGCTCAGAAAAAACTGCTCAAGACCAGAGCCAGGCTAATCCTATTCAGGAGTGCTTTCCTCACTTCTAGGACAGTCTCAAGATTTGCCTGTAAGTAAAGGAAAATGTCATTTTATGCCATCTTTGTGCTACCACATAATCAGATCTGCAGGGATATGTTAGTGGAGGCTTCATCTGGTTTGATTAAATCTGCCATGTATAAGCTCCACTCCTTACCAATGGTACCTTCTTCCCTGGAAACCCTTCATCAAAGCCCTGCTAAATAGATTCTCCTTCCTCCTTCTAGCATCCAACTCAGCACAGATTATGTGGGAGAAAACTCTTTAGGTGCGTGTCTGTATCCCTGTTTTCCCTTGATTGTAAGAACTAGTTATGTCTCTTTTACAGCATTGTCCAATTTTACAGCAGAAACTCCAAGTCAGCATTTGCAGAGCTGCAGTGTGGACATAGGTAAACAATCTGCAGTAGATGAATAGTGTGAGCACAACCATCATATCAGGCTCATGTCAGAAACTGCTATGAGATGATAACCACAAACTTACTAAATGAGCAGAATATTCAGCAATGACTGGCAGTAATGCTTCACTATGCTTTGTCTTTTGTAGGCACAATTATTAGCTTGATTATGATGCTTTCACAGTCCTACACTGAGGGCAGAGTTTTGGACATGCAACCTGAAGCTGTCAATGTCTCTTTTAATTTTTCATTTTATATATTTCT
This sequence comes from Lagopus leucura, assembly GCF_019238085.1. Classification (NCBI taxonomy): domain Eukaryota; kingdom Metazoa; phylum Chordata; class Aves; order Galliformes; family Phasianidae; genus Lagopus; species Lagopus leucura. The sequence continues at coordinate 76,838,726 of NW_024962263.1, forward strand.
TTCCTAACTTCCACTGGAAAGGTAGAAATTTCTCTAAAGTTGAAGCTCAGTTTCATAGTGATTCAGCTCATAACCAGAAAAGGTACATGAGCACTAAATGCATGAATCTTGAACAAAACTTGTCCCAAGTTTTTTACCAAGACCCTTCATTTTTCAGAAATCTCTCCTTCATGTACACCACCTGTATGCTATAATATGTCGGCTACTGATGCCATTACGATTCTCCCCAAGAATTTTATCAAATATTTTGCTAAAACCTGAATAAATTATGTCAAGCCTATTCCTCATTTTTTTTGTTTTTTTTGTTTACTCAAGTTACTGATTTTCTCTTCAAAAGCAAAAAACAAAAATATCAACCACAAAAAAAAACCCATGAAATACTTACAAATGTGTATGTTAATTTCCTGCTTACTCATTATCTTTTTTCTCTGAGCATTTACATCATTTCCCTCTGAATACCTAGAGTATTTCTTCCTGGCCAAGTGACCTTGCCGACAGTACCTGGATTCTCTTCCACTGAGTGCTTAAAGGTAAGTCTCTCAGAACGCTACTGAGGAAGAAAGGACAATCAGGTAATGAAATGGTAAGCAGTGTTCAGGGACTTAGAGATAAGATGTCATTTTGGATTTTGCTACTGACTGACTAGGGTTTTGAACTAGGATTGTGATAACCTGTTGAATTACAGTTTTCGATCTTCTATCATACACGACGTTTTTCTCTCTGAAGCAAAATTGTTTTTTCTTAGGTATTTGTAAAGAATTTTGCAGAGTATAATCTAATAAAAGGGGGTATCTTAGTTACATATAACAATACATGGAATTAATGAAAGTAACAAAACATGGAAGGACACGGGGTAATTATAAAGTGCGGTATGAAAAGTAAGTTAAACCACAGAAGATGAAAGAGAAGAAAGTAAACACTCTGAGGGGTAAAGACTGAAAGATCAAGCCTTACTAGTCATACTCCTTAATACAGATGTAAGGTCATAAAAACTTGTCCCCATTGTTCAAAGCTAAGGAGCAGATCAAGGAAAAGAATTTTATAAGGATTGTATTGGAAATTTCTTTATAAATGCAGGCTCAAGCAAGCAATCTTTGTCCTTGCAGAGAGGGAGCCAGACCCAAATCTCTGTGAAATAGCCTCCATTTATTTATTTCTTAATTATTTTCTTCCTGAATGACTCTGATACATCTGTAAAGACTGACTTAAACCCTCTGTTTTCTCTTTATGACCATGCACGCTATTCTCTTCTGCTGTGTTCTGCTTTCAAACCATTTAAGTTCACACAGAAGAATTCTTTTTATTTTTATGGAGTAATTTGCTACGCAGAGGCTGGTCTTTTCATTTTCAGATTTCTAATGTTTTCAAGTATCTAAAACAGGAGGGTTTTTTTTTCCACTTTATGGAAAAAAAAGCCACACTGGCAGATTTCAGGGTTTAATTTCTTTATAACAATAGATTTAATACAAAACACATTTTTATTGTAATAAAAAAATAAATAAAGGAAGCAATATGCATTTGAAAATTCTGCCAAACAAGGCAATGTTTGTTTATTCTTAACAAGAATATTTAATATAGTTTTATGTCGGTATATACTTTTTATGCATATTACATTTAGATATATGTTTGAGTGTATAAACGATGACTGCAATTTAGATTGATTTAACCATGAAGATCTCTACATCACACCCATCAGACTAGAAATAAGATCTCTGCTGAGGAACTTTTATGCTACCATTCCTTTTGTTATTGTTCTTTAACTAATCATTTTGACAATTTGCCTTTTTCTCTTGTTACTGGAGGTAGCCTTTCTTTTTCTCCTCAGATCATTATTACCTTGCTGAATAGATCATATCTTCCAGTGTTCTAAGTACAATAGAAGGGTTAGTGTCTTCCTCAAAGACCAACTGATTCAATTTTCTGAATAACGATTAATACACAGGCATTAATTTTTTTGGAAACCAGCCTCCCATTGACTTTCAGAAAAGTTGGCCTTAAGAGAATAAGAGACTTCAGGATTCTTTAGACTCAAGTTTCTTCAATGCTGGGATTTCTTGCCAATGGGGTTGCGCAAACATTTTGAGCTCATCCAAACCTTAGAGATATGCGTCCCTTGGTTTCACAGCTCTTGGGTTCAGCATTTTTAGTGACCATATATGAAACAGTAGCTATATTGCTGAAAGTAACAGGTATTTCTTTAAAATTATGTATCACCTCTTTGAGTAATGGGACAACAACATAATAAATGTGGTACATTAACAAATATTACAAATCTGCTGAAATTAATAGACCTCTTTAGACACAAAGGCTCAGCCCATATGTAATAGAATGTCACCTAATTCAATCCAGTAATATTCATTAATGATAAAATTTCCATTCTGCCATAAAGTATTTGAAATAAGTAAGCAGTCTACAACCTGCTTTTTCATTGCCTAATACAAAGAAAGTATTGGATTTTATCAGTAAAAGGAGTGGCTTCTATCAGAAAACCAAAGTTATGGGAAATTAGTGATAGCCAAAAGCAAGATTTATAATCTATTCTCTTATAACTTTATTAACTCCATCTTGAAAGCAAGTAAGTTTATGTTTGTGATATTTTTATTGGAAAGCTCTAAAAAAAGTTGATAGTTACAATTGCTGGAAACATTTTGTGTTCTAGTTTTTCTTTTCTAAAGACCTAGCCGTGTGGACAGCCAACATGGAAGAATGCACAGAAATATTGTAGCATGATATAAACCTATATGAACACTACAAAGCTATTGTCTTATCTGTAAGTTAATATTGCAGTAACTTTTCATCTTATTGCAAAGGAATACACGCAGTGGGAGGTAAACTGAGTGGAAATTAATTTTCCTCTTCCAGGAAAGTTTTTGAAATTGCAAAATTCACATTCTACACTGAGCCAAAACCAAGACCTTTCAAATTTTTTTTTGGTATTTTTTCCACAGGAAAATCAGAAGAAAACATAATCGGAATAGCTGCAAGTCCAGTAATTTAGGTCGTTCCTCTGGGACATAGAAAGCTCAGGTCCAAGTCTACACTGTGAAATAATTCAAACAGGGACTTGAATTTCATTCTCCCACATCCTGGGAGATGTACATAACAATCAGGTTACTACTGGTTCTGGCTCAATCTCTTTCTGATCAGAAATTCCACAGTAGACTCCAAGAAATCTTTCCTGTCTAAATGGTATGTACTTTCCGTAGAAAGACTGGGTATTGATGAACTGACATTTTGTAACAAGAAATCACTTTGTTGAAAAAAAATTCAATCTAACTGGAGATACCAGCTCTTAGATGTAATGAAAAAATATGTTCCCCATCACTCTCTGCCCTTAGTGTTTTGGTGGCCCACTGTGCCAGAATAGTGGGGATAGTCTTTGTGTTCTGATCATTTTACCAATTTGGGTAATTATTTTCCCCCCATCTAAGTTTAATCTTACATTTCAATTGGATACAGAATTATTCTTCATTTTATGACTTAAACTATAATGTGCTGTTGTTTTGTACAGTTAAACAGCTGCTTAGCTCTGTGAAAATAAGAACCATGTGTTCCACCCCAGAGGTGGCTGGCATTTCAGTGGTAAATGAATTCATCCTTGCTTTTTAAACTGTTTTTGGATTCAAGTGTTATGTAGATATAAGATATTTATTGTTTCAGTTTTATTAAGCCTTGCTCCCAGCTAAGAGGACCATAGCCAGAATGTGGAGAAAGGACCACCCCTTATGATCAATAATAGGTCAGTATAGGATTCAAAGATTTCCTCCACTGTAGGTAACTAAAAACACATTAGGCAAAAAAATTTAAAAAAAAAATAATATCTTCAGACAAATAGGCCTACAAGTGAAAGAAAAGTGTGACAAACTTCATTTCCAGAAAACATGATACCATTGATCATGATAATCATCACAATAATAAAGATAATCCCAAGACTTTTAGTTGAGGAACTTGTAAATTGCAAGAGATCCAGTGTCAAGATGTAAAAGGTAGTGACTGTATCAACAGTGTTAGTCTTCTTCTCCAACCTAAAAACATATATAATTATTACATATATAATTCCTTTGAAATTTTGTACTTCTCTCACAAAAGATCTCCATAGGAATATTTTGGGCCTCCATACAAAGTCATCCTCAGGAATGGAGTTCAGAGTTTATGAACTCCTTGTGGCAATATTATGAACAGATTATTTTTCCTGTGTTCCAATTGCATCTAGCTAAGTTAGTACTATTCATAAACCAAAGACTTTTCAAACTGTAGATTTTTTCAGCAATTGCACTGAAAATTAAATTAAGACCTGTAGGCTGTGTCTGGACTTAACCTGCATTGCACTGAAATCATTTATAAGCTACAGGAGCACCTCCCTCCAGACCATGGTCTTGCCTGACTGAAACCATGAGATGTAATAGAAAGAGCACCATATAGTTAGAACACCTTGTCATAATATGGAGATGGACCATAACAACAATGTGCATTTGCATTTAAGAGTGGGGAAGCTCTGGCCATAGGCTCTTAAATCCATAATTCAAAGTATTAATAGCAGTTTTCAAGTATGCTTTGGCACAAATACAAACATAGGTATCACTGACAATCAAGAACTCTTCTGCAGATGCAGAAGTGCTTGGACATTTCATTCTCTGCTGGAGTGTGGGAATACTCAAGGTAACACATTCCATGGCAGAGAGGTGATTCGTGAGCTGACAGCTCTGGCTGGCTGAGAGGCTGACTATAAGTATTCAGGCTTAACTCGTCTGGATAAAAAAAGCAAAATACAGTTTGGTAAAGGAGCTGTGTATGACACTAACAGGAAGGAAAGAAACAGTAAAATAGACTGTCTGTTCTTTCTTTCCTGGAGGAGTAGGCAAAATCAGAAAGTATGCACTTTTTTAAAAAGTAGAGGGATGGCAGCAGGGAGAGTGAGGTGATTGGCCCCCTCTACACTGCCCTTTTAAGACCCCATCTGGAGTACTGCATACAGGCCTGGGGACCCAGAACAAGAAGGATGCAGAGCTGTTAAAGAAGGTCCAGAGGATGGTCATGAAAATGATCAAAGGGTTGGAAAACCTCTCTTACAAAGAAAGGCTGAAGCAATTGATGTTTTTAAGCCTACAGAAAAGAAGGCTCCAGGGAGATCTAACTGTGGTCTTCCAGCACCTAAAAGGAGTTTACTAACAGGAAGGAGACCAAATTTTTATAAGGTCTGATAGTAACAGGACTAGAGGGAATGGTTTTAAACTAAAAGAGGGGAGATTTAAATTAGATGTTAGGGGAAAATTCTTTACTCAGAGGGTGGTGAGGCGCTGGCACAGACTGCTCAGAGAAGCTGTGGATGCCCCTTCCCTGGAAGTGTTTGATGTATTCCAATTGGGTGGGGCTCTGGGCAGCCTGGTCTGCTGGGTGGTAACTCTGCCCATGACAGGGAGCTGGAATTAGATGGTCTTTAAGTTCCCTTCCAACACAAACCATTCTAACCATTCTATGAATTTATAGATTATATTATTCTACTGTTCTATTAGTGAACTACTGCTCTCAAAAAGATGAATATTTGCAAATTCTAAAGCCCTGATCAACTGGTCACGTTAGAAAAGGAGTAAAAATATTTTTTATTTATCAAATACATTTAACACAGGACAATAGTGAATTCAATTGAAAATTCACATGGGAGTAATGAAAAACACCATCACTTTTCTTCTTAGTAAAGTATGCCATCATCATACCAATAATTTTCTGGAAACTTACTGTATCTTAACGTATGCGAATTGACTTCCATATGTGCTCTTGACTTTACGGAATTGCTAAATTTAAGATTATATGTATTTTTAATCTATTATTTCCTGAAATAAATCAGAAAGAAAATTCTTGTATTTCTGACAATCTAATGTTACACAAACCATTCCTACATGACTTATTTTCAACAAAGCTCTAATCCATCCATCGGTGAACCCAACCAAAGTTGTATTCTTTTTCAGTGCTCTTCAAACTGTGTATAAGACTGTGACACATCCACAAAGATACTGCAGCCCACTAATCTATTTCTTAAAAAGACAGAAGGCTAAACTTCCTGTTCTGCATGTTAATATGTGTACGTCTAAAAATGTGTATATGTGTATTTAATACTCACAGATATTTGTAAGTTGTGTGTTGGTATAAGGCTTGATTCTATTTACAGTTGTGCAATGCCATTAATTCAAACTAGTTTGTGTAGCTTTAACTGGGGCAGAATCTGTCCTAGACAATATTATTGAACTATTATTTTTTTTTTTATTTTACAAAGAACAATGTGGTTCTCTGTTCCAGTTTCAAATCAAAAGTCATAGGGTACAACTCTACTGTCATCAATGGAATCTCAATTACTTACAGCAGGTCTGAATTTATCCCTGAGCATCTATATTCATTTAGCTTTTCTCCCCTGGGGAGAGGAAGAGAGAAGAAAAATGTGACAGGTATTTGTCATATTGTCTAATGCACTACTGGAACAAAATGAGATTCTGTGCTGATGAGTATGGTATAAACGAACTTTTGAAGAAACTGACAAACATGAAGGGACATGAAAGAAGTCTTTAAACTACTTTTTGTCCTTCACTGAAGGTCTGCCACAGTCAAAGCCACCAGCAAGAACATGGTGTTCGATAATCAGATACCTGCTCTGTATTTTCTTCCATGATCCACATGATGCCAGCAACACAGCTTACTACAAATGGAGATTTGTATGTCTGATTGGGTAGTAATTAACTCCTTTTACGTGTGGTATCTTTTTTAAGACAACTAAGTAGGTGTGTTACTAATTCGCTCTTTACTAGATGGATGAAAATGTTCATCTCATCTGTGAATATCAATTATTCTTCATCTTAAGTAAGGTAAGTCAGTAATAATAAGTAAGAGTTATTGTTATTCGTGCTTTCTTCAGCAAAAATTTTGACATATTTGATGCAATATTTTCAAAGTGCATTTCTAAAGTGGGTGCTGCTTTTTCTGCCTCCCCAAGCCAATTTTCTCTGTTTAGGAAAATGCTATGAAAATAAATAAAATAAATAAATAATTGTAAGGGAAATAAAACTGTTAAAAAAAAAAAAAAAAAAGAAGAAGAAGAAGATTGGAGGTTCTTTCTGGTAGAATGTCATTTACAATCCAGATTCTATTGTGATCTGTGGACTCCTTCACCATCTACTGTAGCCTGGAAAACTGGTTAAACTATTGAGGTGACTTTAAGTTTCCTGCTTAATCTCAGCGTTTCACAGCACACAATGGAAAAAGGAGATCAGCTAGATTGTGCTTATTATTTATAACTCTAGTCCAAAAATGTTAGTTGTGGGAATGAAATCACAAAGGCTGAGATAGGCCAAAGCCAGCTCTTCGGATCCAAACCATATTAAATTTGAGAAGAAATTCAGATATTTATCTGAGAGCTATTTCACACACTCTCACCACCAAACTCAAAACATTTCAAAAGATAATACTTAACAACATTGAACATGAACAAAATCAAAACCATTTATTTTAACGCAATAGTCTTTCCTATACAAGCATATAAGTGATACAACTTTGTCTGTTACAACTCACAGATACTTATCGTATTTGATATTATGCAAAATCCTTTGTCTTTATAATACCCTCTTGTTTCCTGTCTTCTTCCATCCCATCCATAAATAAACAAACAAAAATATTAAGGCTTATGAAATTTTCCATAAACGCATCTTCCCAGCATGGTGTTCCACATGGTCTATTGCTATTAATTGCCTCCATGTGAGTAGCCACAATCATTAGAATAACATGGTAATCACAAGGTGGCTTTTACTCTTTGACCCATTGAAAAATAATTGCATCATTATATATGTCAGTGTTAGGTGACTGGCTAACAAGTCCAAAGAAATATTGTAGCCAAGAAAGCAAATATCACATTGCTCTGTGATTATATAGAACATTAAATGATTACAGAATTCATGAATTAAATGGATTTCCTTCTGTTTCATCATTTGCCTTCTTAATTTTAAATCTAGAAGATTTTTTGAGAGGAGAGTGAGTCACGATGTCTTGTGAAAATGGGAAAAAGTGCACAACTACTTTACACCAAATTTTCACTAAGAATTTTGGCAAATCAAATGCAGATATACATCTAGAAGTCCATCTGAATAGGATTCATCGTATCCCAAATTTTGCTGCTATTGGTTGTGCAGATGCAAATAGCCATCAGTATGGAAGTGTTGGCACCATATTCTCTGAATTGCTTTCCCATGGCAGAAGTTCAATATTCACTTAAAGAGATGATTATTATTGACCAAGACACCGATCTCACTTTAATACCCAGGTCTCCCTTGAAAATCTTTCAACTCAAAATCGATCTGTTTAGATAATGCTTATGAACTCTAGCAAGACCACACTGTAATTAAAAAGGCAGAAAACTAATAAAGTTCAAATGAAAGGTCTGAAATATTTGAGAGAATTAGAGAAGATTCAGCATTTTGTTCAAATGATTGATCAGTAAGTTCTTCTCCCTTCCCTCAGTACCCTATTAACTCTGTCAAACAAATTCTGAAAAATAACAAACTGGGCCAAAAGTTATTACTCAGCATTGGAAGGTAGAAGAGAGGACAACTTAGAAGTTATTATACAAGTTGATTCAACTCTGAAGGAATATGTGTCCAACAATATTTAACCTCAAACATGAAGTAAGAGTGAAGTAAGAAACTGACAATGCATCTCATGCTAGAACATGCTTGTTCGCAAATATTCGTAGTTGTGAGCATGACCTTTTGACTAGAAAATGACCAAGTCTTTATTCACAAGTCAAACTGTAGGCTATAATCTTCTCAATATCCTATCCTGGGAAAATACTCATTGGGGACACAAATACAATAAATAAAAGGAATATCAACAGAGAGATTATAGACTATATAAGGCCATTTATGGTTATCCCAAGCTAGTAAGTGAACTTAAGAATTGTCTCTTACATAGCTAGTAGCTTTCTTGGAAACTAGAATTTGGATTAGGTGGAGACTTCTTCTGTCTTGCATAGCAGGTCTGTCTTGTTTCTTCCCATTAGTCAATTTGCTCTTTGGAAGGATCTAATGTTTTACAGTTGTGTCTTTGAAATGTGTTTTGAATAAAACTGTAGCCAAGAATGTTGTGTATGTCATTTGTGGGGAAAAGCTAAAGACTGCAGGAGCCTGCCATGGTTATGTAACTTGCTTATTTTTATATCTGTTAACTACTGCTTTTGTTAATAAAGTTTATAACAAAAAGTTTTATAGATTTATAAAAAACTAATAATTTCAAAAACAGTCACATATTTCAACATTTTATATGGAAGTTCAACTGTATAAATTTTGCAAATAAAAAACAAAATCCCAGATGATTAACAAAATATGTGTTTATTTAAACATACAAATAAATACATTTTAAGGGGTTTTTACTTAGAAAAATCTGAATTCAATATTTGCCTTGCAAGACTTACTTAGAAATCTGAGCCATGCTTTTGGAACTCTTAATGCACAGCAAAACAAAGGGAATGGAGTTTCCAAAACTGGAAGGCGTATAGGATGACAGTGGAGACAATAGGGATATTTCCCAGAAGAAACATGAAAAGGTATAAACTGAGCTAAGACAGACTGTACCCTTCTTGCTCCATGGCATTAATCTCATAGTGTAATCTGTGAAAGTCTAAAGATAGATCAGGAATGATAAATCTAGTAAACATGTTCCACCCAGTATTTGGATTCACAGAACAATGTGCCTGGATTAAGAAAACGTGAAGCCTCATCCACCCAACATAAGGCAAACATTTATGCTATCACTAACTCTACTATTCTAAATAAAACCATGGAATTTACAGGCACCAAAGAACCTGTTTTCATTCTTAAAATGTGAGAACTATGACTCAAAATACCATTTCTGGAACATTTGTTTTTATATCTCAGCATATTAAGACATTTAAAGCTGCTCCACACCTACTCCAAAGGGGAATATGTAGAGCCATGAGATAAAAACTGCATCCTAAAATAAGCAGAAATCAAAACTGGTGTACTTAAAAGTCAAAGTTATCATTATTCCAAGCTCACAAGATATGTTACAGAATTTTCAGTATGTCATCACTCATGTCAGAAAAAAATCAAGCTTCTTTAGTGCACTGAAATCTGGAGAGCAGTATCTGATTTATAGAAAACTGAGTGCATAGAATCACAGAATGGTTCAGATTGGAAGGGATAACAGAATCATAGAATTATAATGATTAGAAGGGGTCTCTGGAGAACATCTAGCTCCAACCCCACTGCCATCGACAGGAGCACTTTCCACCATGGAAAAGTTCCACCAGGTTTTTCAAAGTCCCAATGAACTTGGTCTTGAATATTTCCAGCGAAGAGGCATCCACAGCTTCTCTAGGCAATTTGTTCCAATGCCTCATCCCCCTTGTAGTAAAGAATTTATTTCTAATATCTAATCTAAATCTATTATCTTTTAGCTTCAAAACATTATCCCATGTCATACCACTGCACTCCTTGGTGTAACCCCCCTTTAGATACTAGGAGGCTTCTATAAGGTCTCTCAAGAGTCTTCTCTAGGCTGAACAATCCCAGCTCTTTCAGCCTGTCTTCCCAGGAGAGGTGCTCCAGCCTTCTGATCATTTTCATTGCCCTCCACTGGATCTGCTCAAATAGGTTTATATCTTCTGCCAGGGTTGCCGGAGCTGAATGCAATACTCCAGGTGGGACCTCATGAGAGCCATGCTTCTTTTGATGCAGTTCATAATACAGTCGCTTTTCTGGGCTGCAAGCTCACACTGCTGCCTCATGCTGTGCTGCCTCATGCTAAGCTTTTCAGGTCCTCCTCTGCAGGGCTACTCTCAGTACACTCATCACTCAGCCTGAGATAGAGATTAATCCTACCTATGTGTGGGACCTTGCATCTGGTGTTGCTAAATTTCATGAAATTTGCAAGGGCCAGCTCTCAAACCTACCAAGGTCTCTCTGGAGCCTTGGAACATGATTAACCTATCCCAGTGTGTGGTGCTCAGACTGACACAAAAGTCAGCCTGTCTGCATCAAGGCTGCATCGTTCTGTAGTCAGAAATCTGTTGTCCCCTAAATTATGAAGCCCTGTTATATTCTGACTGACATACTGTGGACTTCTTTCCCATGCTTAGATTTTAATCACGCCTCTCTGTATACTCTAACCTTCCTGAATTCATAAATAATCAGTTTCTTAAAACATTTTAAATGACAAACTATAGGTTAGTTCTCATTCCTAAAACTTATCTGAAATTCTGCAAAATATTTAGAAACACATGATAAATTCAGATGAAAAGTTTACAGATTTTATTCAGATTTGCAGTAGCTCTATGGAAATTCTTTTTAATACAACTTTAGACAGAACAAAAAAAGCAACACCAAACCTTTTAAAAAGTTTCTGTAAATATCAAACATATGATTTGCCTGACTCACATCTATTTTAAACACTAAAGTATATATTACCAATTTTAAACAAAGACAGACTGCTCTAGAAACTGGGCTTCAGATGCATCTTCAGCCTTCCAAATACTGATCAGAACTGACCTCAATGTACCCACAGTTGAAAAACAAGCAAAACAAAACACTACACACAACAAAGTCTCAAGTTACTTAACATTAAAATTATCACACAGTTAATAATAGGGTATTATTTATGAAGTGTTACAAATCATTCTTTACTCAGCAAACACCCAGACTCCAAATGTGTTCTCTCCTTTTTTTTTTTTTTTTAAGTTTTCAAATAATGCTGTGGATTCTAAACCTAAGCAAAGGAGGATAGGCAGTTTGTCCTGGTGCCAATGATAACCAGAGAATGAATATTAAACAGGCCAAGCCATGGACTACTTCTTTTATCTTCATTTGTATTACCTTTCCATTTTCCTTTGTACTTTGTAAATGATGTCAGTTTTGTAGTCCTATTAATTACCTTCCATCCAATCAGTTTCACCTCCACACCATACTATTACTTTTATTAATATATACAAGTTTTTTTTCCAGAATCTGACTTTCACCCAGTCTTTCACCAAAGTCCACTTCAGCCAAAATAAAGAAGACCTTTCCCAAATATAATGTTTTATTTACCATGAAATGTCAACACATGTATATGACTAGCATGAATCATCCTGCGATCAGATTCCTGACAACCCTTCTAATGCTTTGGCCATATCTCATATCTCTCTAATAGTAGACTTCAAAATCTTCAGATCAGATGTTTTGATCTTTTATCCATTTCTCTACAGAATTAAGCACCCTCTTCAAACAATGTTCACTGAGCCTCCTAAGCTTGTATGTCCAGTCAGTGTAATGAAAGGCAACACATGTTTCTTAACAGAGAGAATATTTGAATAATGATCAAAGTAAATGGTCTTGTAAACAACACAATCAATACGTAATTCTCTAACACTGAGAATTTGAAATAAATAGTAGTTGCCACTTAGAATCAAAACTTCATTTAGATCAGTGTTTCATATAAAATAAATTAGATAAACTCCCCTAATGATTTGCTTCAAGGAATGACAGAAAATATTATTAAAAAAGTAGTTATGCAAGAAAAGGATCTACTCTGAAAACCTTGCAATATATCTTGTATTTAAAAAGAAACACCAAGTCCTTATTACAAGCTGAAGACTTTAATTGCAAAATGTACCTGAAAGTAGGGGAATCCTTTGTTTACTACCTAAAGAACCATAATTAATGGAAGTATAGGGAGAATGCACGTAGCCAACAAAAACACAGAGACAGGCTAGTTATGAATGAATGTGAATGGATACTATTGACATATTAAAGGAGATGTTTTGGAAATGCACAGGCTATGACCTACCTAGACAAATCCTTTCTGCACGGCATCCTTTAAATTCTTCCTGCCTAACACCTACCTAGTCATCTATCTGGGACTAATTTAGATGGTAAATTCTTTTGGAGACAGACCACGCTAATGGTAAATGGTAAATAATAATTACATATGCACAGAGAAACAGAAGTACCCCGCATGGAGAGGATTAGTTGTTTGAGGCTGCCACTAACATAGCCACAGGGCTACATTTCCAGCAATATTCCATATTTATCATGTTTTCAAACATACAAATGATATTCGTGTAATATCTTCAAGCTTATCTTTTTCAGGATAAACCAGTTATCCACACTATATGGGCTCATCCTAGCTGCTAGGCCTGTGTAAATTATGCCTGACTTAATACTGCAGCTGAACATCAAAAGGGAAAAATATACAGTAACGTGTTCCCTTGGGATAATATGTATGTTCTGGAGTTCTGCCTAATTAACCCGATGTCTGAAAGGTTAAAGGGGTGGTAGCAATGATTATTTTCACTATAAGTTTAAGGGAGTTTATTCACGTTATAATGAAATAACTATTGTGTATAGGTGTCATTGCCCTCTACTGGATCAAATCAAAACAGTTCAACCCCTCAGGGGGCTGATAGAAATCTGTAGAAAATTGCATTCAATTAGAAAAAAAACACACACACACAAAAAAAAAAAAAAAAAAAAAAAAAAAAAAAAAAAAAAAAAAAAAAAACAAGCTTTTGGATTTATTCTACCAGTGAATAAAATAATGGCCAAGAATTGTCAATAAATGATCAATAATGGACCAAGTGGACTAAAAGAAGCACAAAATACAGAAAAATCATACAAATGGACTGCAAAAAAACCTAAATGATCACACAATTCAATCTCCATCACTTTGTCTCTAGTATATAGTAACACTTTTTTGTTTTCTACTCACTTCTTAAATTATGTAAAAGCTGTGTTCCAACCAACATTCAAGTTGATGTTATGTTTCATCATCCATCCACCACTCTCTTTTTGTCTTCATTTCATTCTTCAAGTCACTGAATCCTTACATCCTGTGCATAGATGTGCCACATTCTTGGCAGATTGCCCCGTTAATTTCATTCTTGTCTCTCCACCAGCATTTCTGATTTCCACTTGTCTTCAAATTCCAATCACACAACTAGATAAATAGTTGTTTTTGTTGCTCTTTGGTTTTTAATTTGACTTCGGAGTTCTTCTTCACAGGCTTTTGAAAGAAATTTTAAGTTCTTTCTACTATGCTAATGGGTTTGTGCCCCTAAATGACCGCTTGAATGAAGGACAATGTTCCTTTAATACAGAGGACTCTAGAAAACAAGCAAGGTGAAAACTATACAGGTATATCTTCAAACACCACAGAATGGAATACAATACATTTTGAGCAGCAGCTAACAAAATCTCTTTCTCACCTCTTACTATGGTATGTCTTAACTCACATGATTCTCTCACTTTACTGTCAAAACAAACAAGGGATTTGTTTAATTCATATAATTTTTAATTTTGCTGAGTCATAATGACTATAAAATTTGGGAAAAAAAGGGCTCAACAATTAGTATTTGAGTTGGCATGGAACAGGCACGGCTATTTCTAAAACGTCTTCAAGAAAAAGTAAGGGTCTTTTCATCAGAAGCTCACATATTCATTTCCCACAAACATTCTGTTCCATAAGATATGAGATGACTTTAGAAATGAGAAGATTTTACAGGCCAGCAGAATCTCTGCATTGTGAGACCAGTGATTTCACAGTAAGTTATGTCTGACTTTACTTTGAGATGTTGGATTTTTTTGGTTTGTTGTTTTTTTTTCTTTCAAGAGAAACAGAAAGAGAAAAATTATTTTGTGATCTTTTGAAAACCAGAGATTTGTGATGAAAAAATAGACACAAAGGTTGACTACTTTCATAGAAAAGCACCTAGGTGTATGCAAATATAAGTGTACTAACTAGAAAGATTAATTCCACCCTATACATCAGCCAACAGGATGCTAACAGTCTTAAGTAAGTCTTCAGTTCAAATAGAACAAATCAAAGTGTAAAGACATTCAAACTCTTATGTGTATCTTTAGCCCATCTGGAAAAATAGCAAATAATCCATATGTGCAGCTTCAAAATAACAGTACTGGGTAGAAGGAGAAAGGAATCTTCACAGCTTTTCTGAGGAACCAAAGCTGTAAAAGAACATACAAAAAGAGCATCTTGTTCTGAACACTTTCTATCTAAAATCAGACATAATTAAAGTTAGGAAACAAAGAAGATAGAAGTTAAAATAGTTTGCCCAATGTGCCTACACTTCAATTTATTGAAAACATCTCCACATTTTGGCATCAAAGAGCATGTAAGAACTCGGATGGAACAGGATTAATTTTCAGAAGATAATAGTTTGGTGAACTGATCGTAGGAGCATACGTGGTCCTGCTCTGGAAGCATGTGAAGCATGGAAGAAATCAAAGCAAACAGCAAGCACCAACATTAGCAAAGTTCTGTTTAAAAATGTGCTTAAGAGACACCTAACTTTTGAACAAGTTTAAACTACACAGAGTAAGTAGATTAAGCTTATGCTTAAATGTTTTCTGAAATCAAGTCAGTGAAAGCTCTGATACATGCATAAATGCGAAAATTCAATTATGGACAGATCTAAAAGGTTCTTGAGTAAATGCAAATATATGTCTGAGAAAACTGAGCTTGGAAGAACAATTCCTTAAAAGGGGGGAATTGTACTGACAAGTTCCTTAATGTTCTAAGTGTCTGCATTTTAACAACCTGTGAATTCTGGAAATGCATTCGGAATAGCAACGTGAGTGTCAAACAGAAAGTCTATTGATATTTTGGATTGTGAATAACCATCCTTTGCAAAAGTATTTTAAAAACTTTTAGTAGGTTTTATTTTCTAAAATAAAGATGAAGAATGTCTCAATTTACTGAGAGATCCTTTTTCAGAATAGATGAGATCTATAGCAGTGATTTTATCTTCACTGTAATTTATATTATTTCCAATTTTATTTTGTTGCATTAACCAAATAAATGACTTAACCAGAAAAATATGATGAAAATAAAATTAAAGCCAAGATCTAGATGTAACGGCTTGTTTTCTGAAAGTGTGTTTGTAGAACAGATCTGTCTACTAAGAGATTTAATATTCTTTGAGAGGATGACTGAAAACTTTGTCAAAACCTTCAATTTCTAGATGATAGATCTGAGATCGACAAGAGGTAAAGAGCATTCAGATAACAGTAGCAGGAGGTAAGGAATATGATGCCAGGCTGGAGAACTACACTAAGCAATAAATGGGAAGTTGACTGTGTTAAGATGGAAAACAAGTATAGCTGTCTCCACTATAGGCAAGCGAGCAGAACACAGTGGGTGAACTAGAATATAAAAGAGTACAAGTGCTAAACTGTTGCCTTGATATAGTGGCAAATCAACCCAGCCATGAAGTAGAATATTTTCAGCTCTAAAATTCTATGAAAACAGGTAAGATGAAAAAAAAATTGAGAAAATATATCCTCATATCTATACACAATGGGCCTCTTTCTAAGGCAGTTTTGTTTATTTAAGGCTTTTCTGACTCTGCCTATAAAAGGAAGAAAAAAAAACAGAAAAAAAAACCCACAAAAAAAACCACCTTATCAAATCTTTGTCTCTCTGCTCAAGCTGCCAGAGATTTGTTCCTGCTTCCAGTGAAAGAGAGACTGTGATTCCAAAACCTATGACATCCACACAGTCCCTGGGCCAGCACCAGCACAGGGTCAAGCACATAGCACTTTTCTAGCACAGGGAGGTCACAGTTCTCTCGCAGAAAAATGGAAAGATGCTCACTGTTGCCCTCCCAAAATGTGTTCCAAGACTGAAGATTTGCCCTTTGAAAAGAATATTTGACTCCCTGCCATTATTTATATTCCAAGACTAAAATTACATCTTTCTACTTTCTCTAAAGCCAGCTGTGATTATACATCATCTCCTAATCCCACTTCTTCAATAAGCTTTACAAGTGAACAAATGTGGGAGTCCATTCAAGTAGGTGAAACTTAAAAATGAATCAGGAAAATGCAAATCATGGCAGTCGGAGTTCTGGAAGGAAATGAGAAATGAAGGTTAAGATGAAGAAAGAAGAAACTGAAGATGAAAAATAGATGAAGCATAACAAATTAATTAATTAGAATGGGAATTTAACTTTTTTTTAATTTGAAATTCTGTTTTTAAGAGGCTGGTGAAAGAATGACGTCAATATTTTAGAAAATTTTTATTAGTTAAGACTAATTTTATGTCATGTTTTCATAGGACATTTGTAAATAAATGCAGACTATATAAAAATGTATAAGTATAAATAAATAAAATGTAACTATGCAAATAAAGCATCCATAAATACATAAACATTGAGCATCGTCTTATAGAATCATAGAATCATAGAATCACCAAGGTTGGAAAAGACCTAAAAGATCATCTAGTCCAACTGTTCACCTGTTACCAATAGCTCCCACTAAACCATGTCCCTCATCACAACATCCAGTCTTTCCTTGAACACCCCCAGGCTCGGTGACTCCACCACCTCCCTTGGCAGTCCATTCCAGTGCCTGACCACCCTTTCTGAAAAGTAATACTTCCTCATGTCCAGCCTGAATCTCCCCTGCCTTTGTCTTCATGAAACAAAAGATCTATCTTTATGTTTTATTATAATCTAAAATACCATTCTTGTAAATTAATAAGAAATAAGAATTTATACTGTAGAATCATATTTTTATGCCATAGAATCACAGAGGCTTTGGACTGGTAGGAAGCTTTGGAGATCATCCAGTCTAACCACCCCCTTGGAGCAGTGTCAGCTCGAGCAGGTAGATAATGTCCAGCAGCTTGTGGAGTATGTCCACATCCTCTCTATGTAATTTGTTCCTGTTCTCAATCACCATCAAAGGAAAAAAGTATGTATCTTTTTCTATTTCTGCCCTGTTACTTCTTGTTTTGTTGCTAGATGCCATTGAGAAGAGCCTAGTTCCTTATAAGAGACTCGGTACTCTTCTGTAGCTGTAGGTCTGTATTGCCATTGAAAACTGCACTATCTGCTCCTTGGATTCCCTTTTGTTTTTATGCAAGGGACATAAACTAGGAGAGAGACGAAGTCTCACTTTTCCTTGATTGTCCCAAGCAGTTGAATTGGGCAAGTTCTCCTCTTTGTTTTCTAGTTTCACATCTAATGCATTTCTGCATGCTGGCCACCCTCAACAAGATCACACAGCCCTCAAGCCTCACCAGCAGGAAAGAAGGCAATGATGAATTTGTATGGAGGCCCCTTTTAGGGTTCCAGAGAACTTCGGCTGTGGGTGACTCATCTGATCACCAACATGTGGATACAAGTACTGCCACTGCTCTACTAGATTTCAGAGTTGGGTTTATTCTGAGCACACTGATCACTATGAGCTCTGTGGAGGACTGAAATACAGATTTTTCTTCTCTGGGCTATGAATAGCCCCTGGCAGAAGGTAAGTAATCTCTGCAGTAGGCACAAGGCCATGAGCTAGCATGCCCAGAAGCAGTTTTAGTCTCACTGTTGTTTTCTCTCTGAAATCTTCTACATCACAGATAGTGGAGATATCTTCACACATTTAACAGAGTTTTCTTAAGAGAGCTGCTGAATTTAGGCCCTGAAATATTGCTTAACAGAACTCCAGGCACACAAATATTTTACTGACTGCTGATTCTCATGACCCAAAATCCATCTGTAAAATGGGGTTAATAGTGCATTACCTCCCAGCAACTAAACACAACGTTTCTCAATAACATCCTGCTCTCAAGACCAGAATGAATGTCTTTCACATTAATTTGGAGGCACAGACTGCTTCTGAAGTGGAAGCAGTCTTCTACTTAAAGCATTGACAAAATCCTGGCCTTGGAGCTAAGATCAGCAAATGCCCAAGAGAATTTCTTGAGCCAATCTCTAAATGCTGCAATACTGACCGCTTCAATTTGTATAGGGACAAATTGAACAGGCAGACAAAACACTGCTTCCAGTATTCCTCTCCCTCCCTCCATCAAGAATGGGAGATGTTTCTCTGAGAAATGCCATCCATGACACAGAACTTCTTTAATTAAAGATGACAATTCAAGTGAGGCAGAATAGGATGTTACATCTCCCAGCTTGCCATTTATAATTGTGAGTCGGTCAGTCACCATCAGAGCCATGTGCTCTGGAATTCTGGTTTCCTTTCCAATATTTAGGTATTGAACTGGAGAGTGGGTTTAAAGTAATGTTCTCTGTATTAGATTTTTCCTTTCATATTAATTCTCATCAGTTGCAGTGACACTTGCATGCGAGAGCACATTTGATCAGCTTCAGGCTTCCTCATTGCTGAGCTAAGCCAGAAAAAGCCTCCTGACTGCAGCAGAATGTTAGCAATAATCCTAGAGAAATCATGTGTTGCCAGAGCTTAATGGCTAGCACTCTGATTAACAACCTGAGGTAAACAGAGGGCAGTTAATAACATAAACCACTGTGGTTTATAATATCAATAATACCACAAAACTAGTGCATTTCAGAGGACTATTGCTGATATAAAGTATATTCAACAACTTACACTAGCTATGTTATATATTTAAAGGAAGAAAGATGTGCTGGATGCAACATCAGTTGTTCCACATCGTTAACAACCCTATTTTTCCTTTCAGGATACAGCTCTTTTGGCTATGTTTACAATTTTACTCCTGGATCAATGCAAACTTTATAGGACAGGATTTTTCCTCTGTTTCTCTAGCAGCAGTAAGAAATGCCAGCGCAGTCAATATACAGAATTGCCTGGCTCAGCACCAGACGAGATAGTGCTAATCAAAGTCACAGCAGCAAACTTGATCCAGCCCTTAGAAGGAGAAGGCATTACAGACTAATTCATTAATCTGTTAAGCTCCTGTGTCAGCGAGAAGTATTCTCTTTAGTTGAGTGTCCTTAATAGGATATATCAGGCTCTAAACCTGAGGCGGTTCAATTTTTAAGTCAAGAGAAAACTACCAGAGCAGGGATCTGAAATGTAATAAAAACATTTGCTATATATATACATCCGGGCAGCATCCAAGCGATCTCTACTGATGGATGAGCTATAATCAAGTTATGTCTAAACAACTACAAAATATGCCAATTTGTTGCATTTTAATAAATGATTGTTAGAAAAAATAGATAGAAAAATGACAATTGTAAAACAGCAACTGCCTGCTATTATTAGCCACCCACAAGGCTCACGTTGCAGTACCTCCTTGTGATCGTGAATCTTGTCTCTCCATACCCATAGCAGGATTGACACATTCTTGGAAGCAAGTTCAGTGATGGGATGCTCCACCAGGCACTCTCTGTTAACCCCTTCGCCAGTGTCTCCAGTTTTGCAGTAAGGTAACATTAAATAAACCTCATCAAATGCTGAAGGGTTCAAACTAACTGGAAGCAATCTGGTTTCGCTTAGGACTCAAGAAGGAATAGGCATTTTGTCTCCTGGTCCTTGCACTCTGAAATGGAAAAACACAAACTGAAGTCAAAGCTTTGCCTCAGTGTTGCATAAATTAGGACAGATGACAATTTAAAAGAAAAACTGAGGTGGTTTACTATTTTTCTTTTTGTTCTGCTTGCAAATTTTAAAAACTGATAGAAAGACATGCAAAATTTTGCTTGTGTTTTTAATACAAACCAAAAATAATTGCCTTGTGCTGACACCGGTGATAGAAAAATTACACAAAACGATTTCATTTCAGGAGGTTTTCAATTTCCAAAAAAAGTTTGAAAAAATTATCTGTTGGAACCTGAAAAGCAAACTCCCATATGTCTGAAAGAGAGTAACAGTTAAAATTCCACACTGCATTCAGTAACTAGAATATTATTGTTTTCTAAAGTGTGCTATGGCAGAAAATGGATAAATGGCTGAGGTGGTAGCTGGAAGAACAGGGAGGGGGAAACCCTCTTCACAGATAAAAATTGTCCTTGATTGATTTTTTTTTTTTTTTAGTAAATATATCTGCAATGAAAAATGATATTTATTGCATTTTCACATTGGGACTTTTAAAAAGAAAGCTGAGCATTGTCAACATTTAGGTTCTCAGTGAAAAGTATTTTAACAAAATTTAAGCAAAAGGTTTCCTTTCATACTAAATTATTCTGAAAGAGAAGAGGAATCATTTCTCAAGTAGCTCTACTGACAATGAAATCCTTCAGGATTTCACAACATTTTCTTCCTACTGTGTTTCCTCCAACTCCAGAGAAAAACAAATTGAAAGATTTGCAAAGAATTACAGTAATGTCAGGCACATGATTTAGAGCCTCGTGCCTACTCTAAGCTGGTAGCACATCTTCAATGACACTGCATGACTTTTCTCAATGCAAGCAAGCAGTGTCAGGAAGCATTTATATGGAAAGGACACTAATAGAAGGCAAATAGCCTTTAAAAATAGGAGGTATTTGTTTCCAAACTCTGTTTTCAAAACTTGATCCTTACAAAGATTACTGACACTTGTGAAGTGGGCTGCGGGAGCATTAAGAGCAATGGCATCTTAAGGGTGTTTGCTAGGCTGAGAAATGAGGCAAATATTGTCCCTGTCCTTTCACTCTGGTTTGTCTGGTGAATCTGAACCTAACCAGCTTCTCTCCACCAATGTTTCTGTGTGAACAGCTAGAAGGTAAACAAAAACCAGCAGTTTCTGGTAGTCTTGTTGCCAAGGAAACCCACACAGATTCCTGTCAGAGCACACCCTGGGCTGCTCCAGGCCTTAACCTGCTATGGGGGAAGGAAACAAAGATGGAAAACAAACAGGACAACATGACTGGAAAGCCCGCTGGGGAGAAGGAGAAAAATAAACGAAAGGATAAAGCATCTGCTAGTGAAGAATATCTCTCATTTAGGTCAAATCAAGGCTTTTCAATCTCTGTCTATTGTTCCTCCTGTAGAGGAACCCGTTACTTCACACAAATGGGAAAGAGAGTAGGTCTCTTGTTTCAGTTATTGAGTCGATGGTGTTATGAATCATCTGTCTTTTGGAAAACCATCTATTAGTGTTCTCTGATCCTTCATTGAAAAGGAAGCTGATTAAAATTATTAACAAAATTATCTTCCAATTTTTATTTTGAAGTGTGATCCCGGCTCAGAATGGAACAATATCAGTAATTATCACTGGTTTAATCAGATGCCATTTGTACTGTTTTCTCTCTTCCTCTTCCCTCCCCCCATCTCATTTTCTTCTCTGCTTTTTCTGATTATAAGTCTCAGTGGTTTCATTAAATGTTTAGGGCCAAATTCTGGCACTCCACAAAGCTGGATAGAACACAGGCATATGTTAATGTTGCAAAAGCATCTACATTATGAGTCCATGTCCTGGCCAACCCAGACCTGACGCATTTCATATCCATTCTCTACAGCACCATTCCCTGAAGTGGTCATTTGTTCCAGGAGCAGGAGTTGATGCATGGGTTAGGGTGTGTAGAGCTATGTGTGCGTGTCTTATAAAGTGTGATGATCACATGTTCTCATCTTCTGGGCCCACCCTTCTATCCTCATCATCACTGTATGGGAATGCTCCACTGCCCTGGAATGCACCTCGGTGGACCTGCTGCTATCACTTGAGACACCATGCTTGGACAAAGCTAGCCCCATCTGAGGAACAGGATGGCCAAAGTGGACAAATACCTGAGATCAAATCAAGCCATTTGGAAGAGGAGGGTAAAAGCTCTCTGAAGTTCAGAGATTGCTCCTGAAAGCCCTTGTGCCAGGTTAATAAGGTTTGCACAGTGTGTTTCAAAGGACTTTTTCTTAGATAACAGAAAACCAAATGAAGGCAAATTAGCCTTGAATTACTAGAAGCAGCATTCTGAATTGATGCCTTTTTCTGCCAGGCTCACGGCAGCAGAGTATGAAAAGGATGGGCTGAGTATAAGATGGAAAGCAATCAATTCAGTTGATACTTGGAACTATAATTAAAAATGAACGATTAAGTCTATAAAAATATTTTTTAATCTATATGTAATTAGATCACTGTTTGTTCCTCTGGTACTGTAGCAGAGAACTTCTGAGGAGGTAGAAAAAGAAGGGTAAATCGCAGGGAGTTTGGGAGGAAAACCATAAGAAAGCTGAGAGCTAAATTGAAGAACTGCTGAGACTTCCCCAGAGGCCCTAAATAGTCACTTGCCTTACTTATGCTTCAGTCCAGACATGGCATTTTATATCCCTACTTTAATGTTGTTTAAATAGAGGTTTTTTTTCCCCCATCTCTGAGTTTCCTTAAGGTATTTTAGATAGCAGATAAGAGGAAAAAGAGAAAGAATGTGAAAGAAGCTGTGTCAGAGAATCGTGTGAGAGTTGGCAAGCAATCTTTGGCACTATTGTGGTAGACCAGCTAAGAATGCAGCAAGAGCCAAATAGCCCTCTCTGTGGATTATTTTTGCACAGGGTATTCGTGAGTTTGTGCTTATGGAATTTCTTCCTGATCCTTCCATTGGGAAGATGGGATTTGCTCTCCTTGTGGATTGGGAGGAAAGTTCAGCCGCCCAAACCTTCATTTCCTGGCAAACTTGTGTACAGTCAGAGCCATCTATGCAGCATGTCTGATACTAGGGGGAAAAGCACATTTTAAGTACACAATAGCTAATGTGAAACTCCATCTCTATGAGTGAGAAAGCTATATTTTAAACACTCAATAATCTTTGGCGTCCTCAAAAAGGCAAGCAACTTCTATGTTTGCCATATTGTAAAGATTTAAGTGAAAGCATCCTGTCTATGAAAAAAAAATCTGATTTAGGTGATGGCCAAATAAATCTATCACTTTTCAAAATAATTTCCATTTTCTGCACATAAGACTAATGCGAAATTTATAGGGGAAATGTTAGAGTCAAAAAATCTGCTTCCAGCCCTGCTCATTCAGAACTATACAATAGCCATTCTGCTGCTCTGGCTGCTGTTATAGCCTATAAAACGTGCCAATGTTTGATAAGAATGCTCAGAAACCATTCACAGCAACACTAAACTCACCCTACATGCTTTGCTGTATCTGGAAACTTTTACTTCTCCAAACCTTGTGGAAGTGCTAAGTAACCAACACATACCCACGAAATGTCTTACATGGCTTTTAGACAACCCTCCTGGAGAGGGAAAGGAGAAATAGTACCCAAGAAATTATTTTTATTTGAGTGAGAAAGGGGAGCAGTGAGACATCCAGCAGCATTAACCTTTATCCTTCATGCACACAGAATGGGGAAAGCAGATCCATGCCCCACTCTCTGCCCGATTGCTCTGTTTTTCATTTCCTTTCACTTACGCAGAACTCTTCTATTTTTTGACACCATGTGCATTGTTTATCTGATGCTCTGAATAATCTCTGCTGCCACTATATAATGTTTGTTTTGTTTTGTTTTGTTTTTTTTCCATTTGGAAACAGCTGATTTCTTCCACAGAGATTATGAAACAAAAGATGTTTACCATCAGCAATCTTTGGAGTGACTTCCTGTGGAATTGTAACCTGCAGCCAACTGAAAGAATATCCAAGCTACTGAGGTTTAGATGTACATTCAAAATATATTTCATTAGGTGAGGATTTACATATCCCTAAATAATACCAGAGAGACTGTGGAAATAGGTTGCACTATACCCAAAACCACCATTGCTTTTTTTTTGAGAATAATACCTGGAAGGAAAACTGTCAGCAGTTCCCAGCTCCTTTCTCCAGCCCATCTACTCCTACCCCTTACTGGTATCAGCAGCTCTGTGAGCATCTTCTGCTCCCCTGGAGGCATGTGGTGTTGTTGCACATGCACATCATGCAGGTCATAATATCTCTCTTTTATGTAACTAATGGGCTCATGCACAGGAAGTTGAAAGCATTGTTGAAGCAGATACCGAAAGTTTTCTTGTGTGTGGTTCATGGTTGCCACCTTTTTTGTGAGCAAATTCCCCATGGAGAGCTGTTCTAAATTCAGTTTTAGAACAGAAGAAAAACGTTGCTGGAAACATGTGGGAGTTGGTCACAGACGGCGGACCTTCTTCCTGCAAGGCATGACAAGAGATACAGTCACTTTGGGATCAAAATGTCAAACTTTTCAATGGCTTGAACTTCTCTGACAGGTTTGAGGCACGCAGCATTTCCACTCCCTCACACACACAGTGAAACAGGAACTGAAAAACAAAGCAGTTCTTTGTCAAAAATGAAAGAAGATAGGAAGGAAACATGAGATCCATTTTAAATCATTGAAAGTGTTCAGATGTCAAGAGAAAGATACTGCAAAAAGACCATGTAAAACAAAGATTATTATCCTAATTCCAAAAGGTCACTTAATCCTTCACGTTACTAGTGAACCTCAAAAGCATGGTTTCTACATACTTTTAGCATAACAATCACTTAAAACTTGTTTAAAGATTAAAACCACAAATCTTTTGGGAAATGGTGTTGATGCACCTTATTAAGTTCAGGTGCATGTTCCTGGACAAGTGCAGCCTTGAGCAGAGAACAGGGATTACACAGAGCAGGATGAGCAGCAGTAGGTCTCCTAAGATCTCCCATAAATCCCTGAAGGTGAAGGTCTGAAGCATTATCAGACATCAGCACATTTCTAGTATCTGCAGATTTAATATGATGTTTATGTGTATTTATTACTCCACTTGGAAGTCGGAAGCAGTGTTACTTAAGCACTATTTATCTTCCTTTTTCTTTATTATTGCAATCAGTATGATTGATCTTAATTAAATTCTAAAGTTCAATGATAGTTTAAAAAGGAGTACCTATAGCTTTGATGGCCTCTTGAAAATATGTGTAGATTTTGTTTAAAAAAATAGGAATGCTCTAGTTGAATGTTGATGGTTGCTCTTTTTTTTTATTTTACATGTTAAGTTCTAATTCCAGGCCTGGCGTAAGGGTTACCTTCTTAGCAAAAACAATTGTGCATGTCTCTGATAAGCTAGCATTGTTTTCAAGTCCCAAGTGTATTCTGCTCTGCCCCTGTAATGTGTTAAAATCCAACACCTAATAACAATGGTCGTGTTAAACAGTTTATGACAACATGAAATAAGACTTACACTTTGTATAAATTACAGATTTACATAGAATTTTAGTATAGGTTAAAGTATCACAGAATTTTTTCCAAGGTGTTAAACTCAGCAGCAAATATAACAAAAGTCTCTTTCCAGACGTCTCCATTCCCTAGAAAATACAAATCTAATATTTATTCCAGTCTCATTTTCTACTTCTGGTATTTATATGTAATATACCAATAAACTGAGGAAAATCCAGTGCACACATCAGTCTTATAAAGGCTGAATTCAGGATTTTGTGACTTAAGCTTATCCTCAACTCAGAAATGAACTATTTTACTATAAAGGCAAAAATTCCTGAAATTCCACAGTAGAGATTATAGCACTGTATTTTTGCACGTTTCCATAGCTTTACAAAAAACACTGAAGGTGAATTTTCTTAGTGACTTGTGGCCAAGGTGTGAGTCTGCGCAGCAGATTAAACCCCATCAGCATTTAGCATAAATAGCTCTTCTGGGCAGATTGCTCTTGCGAGGGTCACACAGAACTGGGAAGACAGAAACCGAGGCCCTTCTGCTTTTCCAGCCACCAAATTGCCCTGCACCTATCCTGCCTAGTCAGTTAAAACGCATTTTTAAATAATCCACAGGCTCTCATCTTTGTCAAGCCTCACGGCAGCCTTTCCTAGCTTTCATATCCAAGAGAATTTCACCTCAGTTTAGAGCAGTGCAGGCCTCAACTTCTTCTGTTGTATATTTTGGATGTAGAAATATTTTAATTATTAATTAGGATAATAATTCCTTTCTAATTTGAATTTTGAGAAACATTTTCTTTTTATGTCTTATTCAAGACGTCAGAATGAAAAGAGAATTTAAATTGGCAACTTATTTGTACATTCGTTATTCATTTTTCTTTTAAATGATAATGTGGGTGAAACATCTAATTCTGCACAAGGCTTTCATTTTGTTTTCTGTTTGTCTGTATCTAACTGGAGAGAAATATACGAGGAAAAAAAAAATAAATCTGTATGTGCATTTAGGAAGATCCAAGCTCATTCTGAGTTGTATACACCCCTTTGGGTAATAATTTCTGTATTATTAACAGAGAAGACAGTGTATTTACAGAAATTTCACTCTCTTGTTTGGGAAAGTTAAATGGTGCCTCAACCTTTGTTGCCAACACGTAAATAATTTATGTACAAATCAAGATGTGTGGGACGCTTCTGTAGAGCAGAATGCATTATTTGTTAAGAATTCATCTGGGTCATGTGTTAAATGGATGCACATAGCTTTCATGATAAGTGAGTACTGATCCCAAATTATTAACGAGGTAAAATACTTTTGAGCAGATAGTTTCTTTATTCTAATTAAATACTGGCGTCAACTGGTTTGTGTTCTCTCCTGCTGACATCTAATTTATTATTAAAAATACATTCCATGTCTACACAGGGCTGCAAATCAAGTGAAAATGCTGCAAAACACAGTGGAGACTCCCCTTTGAAGTTCGTAGGAACTTTAGCATTAAAATGAGACAGACTCTGATAAAAATAGAGGTGTTCACTGAAAGAATGCCTAAAAAAATAAATTAGAAATGCAATCCAGCCAGAAAGGGGTTCCACCATTCATACAATAATAAAAAAACATTGTCTGCATGTTGTGTTATGCTAGACATGCTAAAAAAATAAACATGAAAGGTCTTCTAGAATGGGTATAATACACAGTGAGTAAAATGGAAATGTGCTTTTCCCCAGGAGGCCTGTCTAATCTGAGAGATAAACATGGCTATGTCATCTACAGTCGAACCAGCCAAACAGTTGTACTGGGAGTACATTTTCTCAAGACAGAATTTATACAAAAAGACATAAAGCACTCACTGTATGTGTAGATCTCATTCCAAACAGTGTCACTCAGGGGCTGCTCATGCAGGAAGGTCTCAGTGGGCATCTGCAAGGAGGGAAATCTTCTCCCTCCAGTCACAGAGGAAGTGGGAAGAGAAAGATGAAAAACCAAGGGTTCCCAGCAAAGACGTCCACTACCCCTAGCTGCAACTTTAGCCCCTCCTTTCCCAGTGCAGCCACATAGTCTCAGTGGTGGAGATACAGCCTAGTGGGAAGTGATGCTCTGTGCTGACACCCAAGGCTTTGCTGGACACAGAGCCCCAGTCTGCCCACTGGGAACACTGTCTGGTGTAGGTCAGCCTCCAGCCTGAGCCATTTTCTCAGTTTCTCTTATCCTACCATTCCTGTTTTATCACAGAGCAGTATCACTAGTGTCATGGCAAGTATGTTTTGGTATCTGTAGTAGACTCCCCTCTATGTTTTCTCAGTAACAGGCAAGTAGGGACATAGGTTCATCAGTGAGTAATGAATCAAACGCTAAGGTGGAGACAAGATTTAATTGTTTAAACATAGTCATTTCAGGCATGTATCAGCCTTTCCTTTGAAATGCACTGAGCTACAGACGACGCGAAAGAAAATTTTGGATTTTTCAATTTAAAGCTTGATCATATCAGCTGCTCCCAGTCTGAGCAGTTACAGGTTCTTTATTTTACTAATTATAAGAGTAATTATGCCATTAGTTCTCAGAAAGTAATTTTAATAATTAGGTCAAACACAAAATGACTCCAATCTCATGACATACTAATTTAAATTGTTTGGATATTGTAATTTAGTGGGAGGAGTCAGTGCTAGAGTCATTTTGGGGATTGTAAGAAGGAAAATACAGCTGGAGAAATAACAGAAAATGAATTCTCTGTCTGAGACATCAGTTGTTTCTTGAATGATGTTAAGTGAATAACATTAAAGCTATTTGATAGTGATGACAGATAAAATCATCATGTATTGAAAAATATATTAAAGACTTGATTCAGAGGCCATAATTTCGAATGAGCACACCAGCCCCCTTTCTCTATTACCGTAGTAGTGGAAGAAAATATTTTCAATTCACCCATCTAATTTTCTTGAGAAATTAATCCATTCATATCTCTGCATGATATATGCTAGAATCCAGTTTCTAATCTTAGTTGCAACCTCATAAATCTTGAATAGTATTTATAGATAGCAGAGGGCTTAGGCCACCAAAGCCAATTACACTGATGTAAAATCCATGTCTGTGTAATATGTGGGACAAAGGAAGATGAGAAAGAAAAGGGAAAAGCTATTCAAACCAGGACCGGAAATGAAAGCAGATTTGTAGTCACTCCAAACCTGGTTTCTAGCAGTCTTCTGTGCCTTTATCAACACTTTTATCCATTCATATAGAAAGTTTTTTCTTACAAAGAATCTATTTGCACAGGACCATTTTCTTAACAAAGAATTTTTCAGTGAAAGTAAGTTTGAATGACTGAGGTTCTTGGAATTGCACTGCTTGTCCTGGACTTTAATTTACTAGAAGTTAGAAATATTTATAAGAAAGTCCAAGAATGGAGGAAAGTTATTTTTGCCCAGCCATGCCGAACAGTGGTCTGAGCTCTCCGATCTTGTGCCTTGTGTGAGTGTGAATTGACCAGTAGATGCTTCACTTCCCAGCAAATCCTTTATAAATCCAATCAAGAATGCATGAAACTTTTCAGATTGCAATGAATAAGAAGGCAGCATTTGACAACTCTCTGCCTTGTTAAATGTTTTAGTGAGAATTCTCCATTCTGAAATCTTTAAAAGAAAGGAAACAGGCAAATCGGCATCAAACAGTACTTAAATTCAGGATCCTACTGTCTACATCTATCAAAAAATTGAATACATAGATCTATCTCCTCTAAAGCTTTGCTGGCAGTCAGTTTTCGTGATTTATATACCCATACTGAGAGTGCAGTGGATTGGAAAAACAGACACACAATCTTTTTGTTTCACACACAAGGATGTAGAAGTTGAAACACTGAATTCCATTTTCTGAAACGATTTTGCATTTCTTTAATTTAAGCAGTAAACATTGTGGCATAAAGTAATCTTTATGGGGAAAGCATATTCTTTCTAGCCCACAACAACCTCTTAATTTAATGTTCTAACTCAAAAATGAATGCAACTGGCAGCTGGGCCAAAGAATATATATATATTTACTGACATAAAAGAAGGTTCTGGCAGTTTGCATGTACTGCAACTGCCAATGTCTTTTAAAGTGTATCAGTGAACTAACAATAATTTTAGAAATTAGAAGATAGAATCCTTCTGTGGAACAGTGAGAAAATTCTACATTCCCAATTTGCTGGATATAGCAAGTAATGTTACGCATTAGATTAGTCACTACAAGCCACTACTTAGAGCCTGGCTACCATTTCCTCAAAATTCCATTTTTTAAAAATTTGAGAGGAAAATATTTTTCATGGATCAGAATTTTCAAATTAACCACAGCATTGTTTTATGCATTTTTGCTGGATTTCTCAAAGATATTTGAAAGACACTGAAGTCTTTCAGTGAGCAGTTGAAGAGAATTTTATACTTTAAAATGCACTACAAACAGTATTTATACTGCCTGTAGAAGGTACTGAATAATTAACTAAAACTGATGATGCAACTGTGGTTGCAATTGTTGGGAATTTTCACTGTCTAAAATGAACATTATTAGTACTGGTGGATTAGGGTTAGGGACGGGGCATCCACAACCTCTTTGGGCAACCTTTTCCAGTGCGACACCACCCCTGTGTGAAAAACTTCCTCCTAATATCTAACCTAAACCTCCCATGTCTCAGTTTATAACCATTCCCCCTTGTCCTATCACTGTCCACCCTTGTAAACAATCATTCCTCCTCCTGTTTATGTGTTCCCCTCAAATATTGGAAGGCCGCAATGAGATCTCCCTGGAGCCTTCTCTTCTCCAAGCTAAACAAGCCCAGTTCCCTCAACCTTTCCATATAGGAGAGGTGCTCCAGCCCTCTGATCATCTTAGTGGCCCTCCTCTGGACCCGCTCCAAGAGCTCCACGTCCTTCCTGTGTTGGGGGCCCCAGACCTGAACACAGTACTGCAGATGGGGCCTCACAAGAGCTGAGTAGAGGAGGACAATCACCTCCCTCTCCCTGTTGGCCAACCCTTTCTTAATTCAATCTAGAACACAGTTGGCCTTCAGGGCTGCAAGAGCATGCTGCTGGCTCATGTCCAGCTTCTCGTCCACCAGGACCCCCAAGTCCTTCTCCACAGGGCTGCTCTCATGGAGATCTTCCCCCAGTTTGCATAAATACCTGGAATTGCCCCGACCCAAGTGTATATCACCACTCCATGGATTGCCATTTTGACTCCAGCTCATAGTGACAATATCACATCTCATTGGCAGTAATGTTGTAATCCAGGAAACTGTCATCTTCAGCCTCATATTTGTTCATTTGCTTCTGACAAACTTGCCTACAGTGCTCTTTCTGTTCCTTTTGTAAATATTTGTGGGATATAGTTGGTGCAAATTTGTGATAATCCAATGTTGCCACCACTGTTTACAACGTATTCAAGCCAGTATTGAGTTCTGAACGCATTTCCCTGGTTATAATCCACTGATTTGCATGAATGAGCTGATAGAGACAGCTGTGCATGGCCATTTGAAAAATGGTTTGTCTTTTACATCACTGTTGCCACTATTGAAATGCATCACCCACTACCTCAGTGTTCTCACCTCTACTGTTCGGTCTCCATAAAGTTTCAGCAAGCATCAGTGAATGTCAATGCATTTAATCTGCATAGAGGAATTCCATTTCATCCCCTTGCTTTATACACATTTCCATGTCAGATGCCATTTTGTCAGATTGCCACTCTGCTTCCATCTGTCACATTGCAACAAAATGTAATGGAATATTGGTAGGAAAGTTCAACCTCTACTGCCATTCCCCCAACATTTGCCTCTGACATTGTGGGCCAACAAAATAAAATAGGAGGCATTACTTTTGGAGCATACCTCATGTTCACAGAAATGCTCGCCATATTCTAAAGATATGGATCCTTCTTGTTAGGATGATTCATCTCCTCTGCAGTAGTTTTGCAGAATTGCTCCCATTTCTACCTCAAAGTTTTTTTATATTTTTGGAACAACTGTTGTGATCTTCACACAACAGAACTCTGATTTGTTCCATATAACATAAAAACATGTAAGAAAGAACTTTCCAGCCCAGTCCTTGGAGTGGGATTCTCCTAAGGGAAAGTAGGTGGTCATGACATCACAGCAACATTTTTCCATTCAAGAGTATAACAAAATTTTTGCTGAAGTAATTTTTTTCTGTTCAAAGCGATTGTTTTCCTTCTTAGACAACTGTGATAACAGTTGTGTAGCATTTGCTCCTCTGTTATTCCTCAAAGAAAGAAAGCTCACCAAAATCACTTTCCCATATTGGACCTTCCTCTTTTTCCCTTTCACCTTCTGTGATTATAATATAACAGTATCCTGTCTAAAATCTAATGTGAATTCATGTTTGTCTTCTTCTGAGTCCTAATTGGAGAGAAAATGTTGAGGACCAAGATATGTATATTCTGAGACTCTGCTTCTGCATATCTGGCAACATAAAATATTTCTGTGAGAGCTTTAACTTCAAAATGTTCCTTTTCTCATAGCTGGAACTAAATGAGCATGGATTCAATTGGCAGGAGACAGCAACGGGAAAAAGTTGGAGGAACGGGGATTTCTATTAACTTTAGAGATCATTTAGTCATGAAACTCTTTACCACAAAATGTATAAGGAACTAATCAATTATAATCAAGCAGTTCAGAGGTCTTCCTAAAGGAATCTGGAATTGGAATAGAAAAAGATATTCAAAACCCTCAAGTGTATTTTGGATAGAGGCAGAAGGCATGAAAGTTATTTTGCTTTTTTGTTGTAATTAATAGCTACTGAATTCTGCAAATATGTTTATGACAGACTTCTCCCACAGATCTTCACGCTTA
This sequence comes from Lagopus leucura, assembly GCF_019238085.1. Classification (NCBI taxonomy): domain Eukaryota; kingdom Metazoa; phylum Chordata; class Aves; order Galliformes; family Phasianidae; genus Lagopus; species Lagopus leucura. The sequence continues at coordinate 76,871,380 of NW_024962263.1, forward strand.
CCTTGCAAAATTTCAGGCAGATACTCCCTAAAATCAATGTTGTGAGGGATCAGCTCTGGCAGGAATATGATGCACTTTCAAAAAGCCCTCCCAGATCTGTGACCACAAATTCCTTAATGACAGCAATTGATGACAGAGATCTCATGAGGTTTCTGTATTCAGCTTTCTCTTTTACTGCACATCCTAATTCAGTTTGAGTCACCTTCACCTACTCACCACAGCCCCTGAGTTTTCCACTATCACATCCTTCTCTTTTGTCTTCAAGCTTCCAGTTCAACATTTGCACTAATGCCTGCTTAATACTTTTTGGCATACTTCACCTCAGTGGTCAGCATCACTGATATATGCAGGTGGTCAGTCATCAAGTGCACACTTTCTTATTGAGTCTCTGCCTCTATCACTCCTTCTGCCTTTCTTTCTGACTGCTCATGGTTCCAACAGCTGGGAAGAAAATAGTGTTTATTTCATTTGTGTTTTGATCTCCTTTCTCTTTGTTTCAGTTGCACTGAGGAGTGAAATCCAAGACAGTTCCAAAGAACATCCAACTTGAATTCCCTATGATCTTCTTAGAAGTCTTTTCATGCTTTCCAAAAAGAACCATGACTGGCTCACTGTCAGGTCTCGAATGCTTTCAATCTCAAGAAGGACATCTTCTGGTCTTTCCCGATGCTTACTCTAATTCCTAAGTAAAGTAGGCAAGTAAGGTCTTGAACTGAAGTATGCCAAGCAGGCTGGATGTTGAATTTCCAAGTAGACCTGCATTGCATAAAACCATTTAGTTGCGCAATGAAATTTTTCTGGTCAAATAGATCCAGTCTACCGTAATGAAGCATGAAATGATTGCTATACTTTTAAGCAAAGTCTTCTAGGACTGCCCTGAAATCCTAGAAATAACTTGACACCTATTTCAGGTATCTTTGTCATGAGGATTTCTTTGCTGACACACACATTCTCAGAGAGGAAAAAAAAAATCTGTTCATTTTTAGAATCTAATATTTTTCACTAGGCTAAAAGAAACAAATTCATTCTTTTTGATGAGGCTTTGGCACATAACAGGTCCAAGCACCAAAAAGCGACTGACTTCAGAACATTTCACGTAATAAAATAACTGTATGCTTCAGAGCTGTGTTTCCCATGTCCAATACAGCTGGCCCAAGTCTTGGGACTACAGACAGTTCAGACCTTGCTGGAACAACAATCTGTTTGCTCCTGCATTTTAGGTAGTCTTACTGCAATTCCACTATGTTGCAGCTGTTTTGTTGTAGACCACTGTCTGCATGGGGCAAAGAGAAAGCAAGAGAGAGATAAACAGCACTTCTATGGGGCGGGTGATGCTTCACATAGCAGTTCTCCTTCAGGTAGTACAACATATTTAACTGCCATAAATGATTTGAGATGTATTAAAAGCATGCAAATGTCATACTCTCTACAACATAAAAAAGTACTTAAGTACTGTTGTACTTTTTATCACCACTTTTGTGTGGCATCCATGTACTTTCTTAGCAACTAAGATACAGAGAAATACAGGTTCCCTGCCCACAGGAACTCAAGGTCAAACCAGTAGCAATGACCATTTGAGTAGTAACTGCCAAGAAAGACAGCTGAAGGGGCGACAACAAAATGAAGCAGTTACTCAGTGGGAATAAGTTCATATCAGAGCAAAAAGACCAGGGTCAGTTTATGCTCATTTTTATATTCTGAAAATAACAAAAGCTAAAGGTTCTGGTGATTTCTTGTAGGGTTTTACATAAGCATATTCCTTACAACCTTGATGTCCCTGGACCAAGAGAGTGAAGGCCAACCAAGTCCTTAGAAGCCCCACCATGACAATAACGTACTCCTCAGAAGGTATTTTTCTGATATCTACATTATGGTATCACTATTCCTTCTATGTTCTGCTATTAAAAAGGAGAATATGTTTTACTATTTCAAATTTGGTCATTGTTCTACAAAGAGTCAGAGTAGTGTTGCATGCACTGTTTGCATGCTTTTTGCCAGGTAGTTTTAAAGAAATTAGCACTAGAATAACAGTAACTTGAATCTATTTAATTGAGAATGAACTCATTACAGTTCATTCACATCACATTTTGAAATATTGAGAAAGCATTTTGCAGATTCTTAAAAGTACTTATGAAACCCCTTGAGTCAGTATAAAAAAAACATGAAGGGTTAATTCCTAGCCTTTCCTATATCTGTAAGAATAATACATAAAATTTCTGTAAGAACAGTAGGACAGATCACAATCTGAAGACACTTTTAAATTAATGAAAGTTAATCTTAGAAATGAATCAGGTTTTTCTGTGCTGAACAGTTGTTCGGATGCTGGGGTAAAACTTTCTTAACTAATTATTCTCTTGTATATTTTAATCAAACTGGGTATTTTCCTTACTCTGACTGCTCATGATATGCTAAAGCAATGGTTTATCTCAGCATGATGCCCAACTCTGTAGGATTTATTCGTCTAGATACATGGAATGAAGATTGTCTCATACCTTTATTTTGCTGTTATCCCTCATTGCATCTTATTTAAGAATGTAAATCTAAGTAAGTTGCACTGGGACCTCATGCTTTATTGCAGGTCATACAGAGCTCTCCAATCATAATTTGTAAGTTCTGCAATTGACAGAAAGCCGAAGAAACTTTATCTTTCTAAAAATAAGAACAAGCCTTTATTTTATGAGAAAGGAATTGATTTGACTGTTGGATCTGTGACTGATATACCACATCACACGCTATGTCACATGATGCATCACATATGTATTAGATGTAATTCAGTTTCAATAGGATTCAGCAGTGGGTGTTACAGAGCAGAGGGTACTTCAGATGGAGGGATGGCCTCTGGAGGAATTACCAGCAGGACCTCTAAAGCTACAGATTTTGGTGATTAAAAAAGAGGAGGGAAAAACGGTGTTAAGATAGTATCTCATTTGGGTACCACAAATTCAACAAGATTCTGCAAAATGAAACAAAAAATCATGCATAATCAGAGTAACTTCAATTCTAGAATTAATATAATTTACCCCATTTATTCTGATCACTGCTCATCCTACTTTGCACAGGTTTTTATCATAACTTCATCTTCACGGTGTCTTTCTGTCTTACTGGTAGTGCTGAAGAAGATGGTGGAAGCACCATAGATACGAAAGTACTAAACACCATTTGTTTACTACTGACTGACAAAAAAAGTGAAAGTTGTGATTTTTAAGGTAAGAAAGCTGCAAAACACTGGCATTAAGTCTATTACAGAGCTCCCCCTAATGGTGTTTCTATAAATATAGCCATACATTGACAGGTTCCCAGGTGCTCCTCTTCCTTCTGTAGTAATGAGGACATGCACACCGGCTCTATTTGTATTTGCCTCACTCTGCAACTTCCTCTAAAACAGCCTGTGGATAGTACAAGGCAAGGCCCATATTTTTGTCATTAGGCTTCAGAGATCTCTCTCATCCCTGAAGATAAATCAGAGAGTTCTGCTGGTGGTACTGAACCATGGCATTGTTGAAGGCCTCATAGGAGGAGACAACGGAATAAACATGAAGTGCATTTCTTGGGTTGTTGTTGTGGCATTTTCTCCCATTAATTGCTTTGTCATGTAGAATAAACTAGCTCATAATTTTTGAATCCTGGAGCACAGAGATGCTGCTAACTTGTAACAGAATTTGTATCTGATGGTTGTACAAAACAAACCAGCTGTGTGTGATGTGACAGGGGAACTTGGTCATTTATCACAAATCCTCTATTACAGGCCAGCAGTGCTGCCAAGGACAAGTACTGAAAAATCATGAGTTGGGTGCCTTAAAATCACAAAATTCTCAGTAAAATCATGACTGTTACATAAACAGGCAGATTTGGTTTTGATTGGCTCTTACATTGTCTAGTGGTCTCTGGAGCCTTCAGGCTACATATGAATGATGTTTATTTCCATATTTTTCCCACAATATATGGCCTAGAAACATTTTTATTCAACATAGGACATTTTAACAAAAATCATATGGCCCGTCCAACTCTGAAGACACCAAGACCCCTGCAATAAAATTGAGCTAAGGAGAATTGCATGGTCTGATCACAGAGCTACTAAGTCAAAGCTCTGAGTTATAATCCTGGCTGAAATCTTTACCTTCATTTCCAGACAAAAATCTTTGCCTTAGTTCAACTTCTGTATCTCTGCAATGTTATTAATAGTAGGTTATACTAGCGCTTAATGCATACGGTGATTTTACCATTTATCTTCCTCAAATATCTTGAGTGCGAAGAGACTTTGTACTTCTCTATCCTATTATTCTGTACTGTTTTATCTTCTAAAAAAAACACAGTCCTAGTCTGCATGCGGATTTTTAATTTTGCTAACCAACATGCCTAGGAACATTTTCTTTCCATGCGGCTGTGACTGGGGAAAATCTCTGCCAGGGGCACCCAGGCCCACACTGGTGTGGTGTCTGCACCCAATTTTGCAGTGGTCCCACTCCACGAGCTGCTGGGAGTGCTGCAGCACTGCCTCTCAGTGCCAGTGGAATATTCCATTATGCATGGAACAAAGTTTTCCAAAACAAATGCATTATTTCTTACTGAAAACAACAGCAACCCAGTGTCCTGGAAGGAAGCTTAAATCATCTCTACTACCAAACATCAATGCACCAACTGTCAGTGGAGTTTCATTCACAGAGCTGTTGCCTGAACCACACCTCACAACTTCCCAAGGTGATATTCATGCCATATGATGGCATATAGAGGCTAACTTAGCATGGGAAGCTATAGTGATTAGGTTCAAATGGCTGTGGTGAGATGCATCTAAGCCTGTGTCAGAAAAGCAGGCAAGCCAGCAAACGCTGGCTATTGCATTTTGCATTTACATCACTCCTTTCGTCCAAAGCATCTTTAAATACCAGAATCTTTTTGCCTTCCCCCTGACAGACAGATATAATATCACTTAAGAAGCCCCACAGGGAGTGAAGTTAAGCATCAGCACTTGCTATTAACAGCTCAGGCAAGTGGCTCAAGGCCTGGAGGTTCTGTCATCTACCTTTTCCCAGATAACCAAATGCTACAGTCCAGCTGCAGCTTAAGCACCCCGTCAAAGTAACTTGTTCAAGATCATTAGTAAGTGACTCCCTCGATCAGCTAATGTCCTAGTTTCATAGTCTAACCACTAACTCCTATAGGAAAAGTATTACTCGTTATCATAGAAGTCAAGTACATGATTCACACTTTCTGGAAGGTTTCACTTTATTCCTGAACAACATAACTTTCATTTTTCAGATTTTCTGACATGAACCTATATAAATCATTCTTCAGAGCTAGGGATACATTTTAGGGGACAGTTTCCCCTTATTTTGATTTGTACTTCTCCCAGGAGCATATTTGAAGGAAGCTACTGTACACATGCTAGATGTGGGATTTAGTAAATAGGAAAGACATGAAATTTAAGTGATTTTTGGCAGATATCCCTTCGTAAATGTTATTTTTTTTTCTCTGCAAAGGGTGTGTAACTCTTGGTGAATCAGCCTTTTAGTGTTTTATTTGGTAACAGACTTAATAGTATGTTGTACAGTGTCTAAAGGCTTAAGATTAAAATGATACGTATCCGGTAAAAGGACTAAGCTAATCCCCACCAGCTGGAATACACTGTGGAGGGGCCCTCCTTTCTGGATGGATTTTACATTGGAATTAAGACCTCTTCTTTAAACAAATGAATGAAAGTTTGCAGAAGTGAAGACACACAGTAGTACGGCAAAATGAAGTTGTAGCAATAAAGCTGCAGAAGCCCTGCTTTTGCCTGGCTCCAATTTCACAGGTTAGCTCAGAGAGAATGACCCTTCCCTGCGTGCTGCAGAGTTGGGCAGGCAACCCGCTCTGCTGTGTGCAGGCATCAGCCTAATAAAGAGCCTTCTTCCCAATTTGGAAGACATATTACTTTTGGATTCAAATGCTTCCAAAAATATACGAGATGTAGAAAACACTCCTCATTTGCCAGAAACACATCAGAGTTTTGCTTACATTACATTCTTTCCTCATATATATTTGAAAAAAAGAGAAAGACAGAGAGAAAAATAAAAAGGCTGTAATACACTGAACTAAAAACTTTCATCACGGTGATAAGATATAACTTTGGGTAAAGAGGCTGGGAGACAGCTCAGTCAATACTGTCTTGAAATCTTCTTTTACACCTCTTTCTGAAGTATAAATATGGACCTCATCCAGTTTTCCCAATGTGAACGACTTTGGCTGGGGGAGGTTGGTATGGAAGTCATTTCCCTTTTAGGTGCAGTAGCTGCTTTCCACAGACTCAACAAAGACATGAAATATCATTAACATCTGATTCTGAAAGGCTGACAACCACTTCTTTGTTTTACACAGCCATCCAGGGAAAGCTGCTGTGTATTACCATATCGCTAGCAAAATTATTCCTATTAAGCTCTGATAGGAGCTCTGGAATATTTCTCTCATTTGTTCTGGGATACAGAGATTGAATATGCCTATTGTTTTCACAATAGACGTTTCATAATTTAGACGGATGTTATATGTAAACATTACTGCAGTTAGGGGTGAGCACTGCTGGGCCATGCTCCTAGCCTAGCAGACCTTTTTGGGACATGGCTTCAAGGAGGTGGATTAAAAAGAAACTGTCAAACAGCCAGAAGAGGTGATGTAGTTTGTCCGATGGATGCTGAATCATACCTGATAATGGTCTCCTCCTTGAAACGAGCTGTACGCTCGGCAGGCCTCAGCAGTGCTTCTCTGCTCCGTGATGGAAAGAAACAACTTGAAAGTCTTGCCTGGGGGATTTCTGAGCTCCAGAATGCATTGGAAGAGAAATAGGGAAATGTCATTTTTATACGTGCTTATTTCTAAAAAACAATCAAAGCATTCCTCTAAGTTATTTTAAAAGGTGCAAAAAGCTTCTTTATTTTCTTCTAATTCTCTCACACAGCCCATTGGGATCATGCTATTAGCATTAAAATGTTCTATCAGAACTGAAATTTCTTGGTCATATCCAAGATAAAAAAAAACTATCACTCTTTTTCTGTCTTTAATACTTTTTTTTTTAGGGGGGGATAAGGGGTGAGGGGTTGTTGACTATAAGAACAGAAAATAGAGCTTTCAAGTAATGGAGTGAACTAATTATCTACAAAACAGCAAGTCAGTGCAAACTGTTTATTTTTAAAAATACAGGTAGCCAGTGCAAAATAATCCCAGTCCAACAAATAAAGTGTTTGCTTTGAAGCGAAGACTTAACTTCACAGGCCCTAACTGAACCAATTTGAATTTATCCCACATTCTGAATGCTACTATCAAGTATAAATGAAAGTTTCCTAATTCTGTTGTCAGGAGGAGTTAGGTAAGGACTGTTATCAAACAATTTTGCAGAGAAACAGTCCCAAAGGAAGGAAATGATTTGGTGCAAGGTCAAAAAGGTATTTGTGCCAGATTTGGGAGCAGAGCTCTTATCTGCTGCCTTCTAGGCATTTGTTTTAACCACATCCTTCCTTCCAAAGTGCTCCAACTTCTTTTCATTCCCAAAACCAAGCATTTCTTTACCGATTATTTTTCCCTGTAAGGCACCTGGAATCTGAGCTGGAAAGGAAGATTGCAGTAATCTCTGCACAGGGCATTTATGCCTCTCTTCTATTCATTTTCGTTACATGCTAGTAAGAACACTTACTTGGAATTGATAGAAGTGATGCATTCTGAAGTGTAGTGTGAAGATATTTACTGTTAATATCACCTGGTGGGATGGTCTTTTAAGAATACAAGCAAATATTTTCTGTTGTTTTGCTATTTGAAATTCATTCTTAGGTGGTATTTTGAGGGAGAGCCTTACAGGCAGTTGTGGATACTCTGGTCAGACTTTGCTGCTAAGAGTTCTCATGCTCACACAAGCAGGTACCCCTGGAAGAGGCATTTGCCTCCATACAGCATTGCTCCCCGTCTCCCTGAACCACTGTGGGAACATAAATAAGATAAATTACATCTGGAATGCAATAAAGCTGCACCACTTTTTTTTGCCATTTACTAGAAACCATCCTTCAATGAGCTGGTTTCATTTGGAAGGAAGTAAGTCTTCTGTCACGGCACGACAGGAGAAGACATCCATTAAAATCATGTAGCCCTCACCTGAAATACAATTCCAAGATCAAACATGACGTACTTAATCATATTTGGCACCTGTCAGTGAAAATTAACCAAGGTAGTATTTTGAACTTTCTGTTAATTTATCTCAATGAACCGTCTCCACATATTTTGATAAATATGTTTTTGTCTTTCTCAATCATAAAAAAAAACAAAAGTAAGACATAATGTGCTTTTCAAGTTCTGATTCCACCCCTGGTTTCAATCACCTCACTGAACAGGCTATTTACAATCACTTTATTAACCTCCTTGCTGCCATTATATTCCAGAAGCCCTTCTGTTCCAATGTCTGTCTTTTCCCAGTGTCAGGCAACTGGCTGCAACTGCTCCAGAGTGAAAGAATTGCTACCAATAGCTGAGTCACTAAAACTTCCAAATAATGTGTGAAGCTGACGTAAAGCGCATGTAAATGCAGAGATAGTGGGGTTTTCTGCCTGCTCCTGGTGGTTTTCAATTTGTTATATTAAATTAACAGTTAATTTAACAGAGGTTTTAATGCTTGAAACTTTCAGATGAAGTTTCTTACCTGCACTACAGATGATATTGCTTTTGTGTATGAAAATGGTAAGTTTGTACTTCCTATCAGTTTATCTAAAATGCAGGTCAAGGTCTCTGAAGAGTTTCCCTGCTTTATTTGTGACTTTAAAAGTTTCATGTCAAATTTATGCATTTTGCTCTATGTTTAAAGCAAAACATCCCTGAGCTGTACAGTTTATTTAATACTACATTTCACACACCCAAATAAGCTGATAACAGGCTCTTTTAGGACATCTAGCCTTAACTGCATGGATAGTGTGAAGTATATCTGATCACGAAAAGGCTTTTGATTATTTTTAGATCCCACTTTATTTGGCTTAGCAATTTGGCCTGTTCCTGCTTTTACAAATACATACGTACCTTTAAATCTTTTTTAAAACTGCGGCCATTTGTATCGTATTCAATTAGCTCCTCTGAAAAGTCTATCTAAATTCCATTAATCCTTGGCCAATCTCATTAGTTTTGCTTCTTCTTCCCCATTTGTCTCTTTATTTAAGACAATACCATACAGCTCTGGAGTTTTAATGCTTTTCTGATGTGTTTTCCTTCATGAAGTCTCTTTCTTGGGTAAAGTTGTGCTCTCAAGCAGAAAACAGGCTGGGAGTGAGGACTAACACAACCAGGTAAGCAAGAACCTATTGAGGCATTCAGCACCTGAGCACTCCTGTGGGTTTGACTTGAAAATAGACAGCGGTTTGTTAACAGCACAGCTAGGCTAAAGGTCTATACGTGAAAGGCAATTTTTTTCTGGATAAGATATCTGGCACAGTACAAGTTGTTTGGTGTCAGGACAGTGAATCCCTTGAAGAGGCTGGCCTGCTGTCACCTCATGCTGGTGATGAAAGAGATGCCAGAGTTCAGCCACATCTCCACTGTTTTTTGGTGGGCCAGAGCTCTGTCTTTCATTAGGCTGCATTTAAAGGCCAGGTACATGGCATCATCCTTCTTAGCAAAATATTTTCTCTTCTCCAGCAGGCTGCAATACAGGGGGAACAACACACGTCCTCAAAAGAGCACGGGAAAAAAAACATAATTTCTTTTGGGTTGGAATACTAGCTGTCCAGCAGCAGAGTTAAGATGGTATGACATTTTCAAATGGCACTATTAAGCTGGAAGCAACTTTCTAATGTTAATTGACCTGCAGTAGAATTTTGAGAAATGCCTAAATCTCTTCACACAAGACTAGGAAAACCAGTCAGAGAATGGGAGTTTCATGGTGTCATGTAAAACCTATGAGAATGACAGGCAAAAGGGGAAATTGCCATGGAGTTAAAGTCTGACCTCTTTCATCCCTTTGCTAACAAAACTTAGCAATGCTGCCAGAGGAAATGAATCGACAGAACACAATTTATAAACACACAAAATCAGACAAGACTGACAGTAACCATTTACCAAGCTTTCAAAATATAAGCAGTGTTTATCATATCAATATAAATACTTAAAAAGAAAATATATTAAAAAAAATCTTTTTTCTTTATGAGCAACTCTGGGGATAAAATATTTGGGGCACTTAAGGAGTAAGTTACAAACTATGTGAATCTAGCAGTTTCCATTAGCTCAAATCAGGTAGGAGCTGTGTTTTGGTAAGGAAGCTATAACAGAAGGTCCTGTCACATGGGTGAAGCATATATTGAGTGTTTACTTTTTCATATTGAATATCCAGTCCATAGGGTGCAACAATAATGAATGACATCTTACTGACTGCCCAGACAGATCTTATGTTGCGCTTTTAGATAATATGTAGTAATTCAATATCAGTACTCATAAAATCCTATGTTCATGAAAACCAAAGAAAATGAAACTGCTTTGGCCAAGTTAGGTTTCAAGTTAACAAGATAAATGTTTATTTTTTTTTAATTCATGACTTGTATTTTAATTATTTTTGGATATATTTCATTTTATTTATGATGTGTTGGGTTTTCACATTTTTATTTTTGTTTCAGTACACTTGGACAAAGTACCATATAGTTTGATTTCATTTTAAACCCTTAAATTACTCCTTGTGCAAGACGCAGAAACCACACAGACCTTGATTTTCAGATCCCGAATTGGGAAACAGTTGTACTTTCACAGACACTATGGCTCTGCTAGACACATACTCTAGCTTTTCACCTCCTAAAGTAGACATTAATCTTAATATTAACACTGATCAAAAAAGGAGGACCCTGCCCATGAAAATATTTTGAAAAAAAACAATAGTTTTTCATAAAGTTTTTCATAAGGTTGTTTTTCCTTAATTCTGACAAAAAGTCAATGTTTTCATGGAAAGGAAACATGACTGGTTCAAAAAAAAAAAAAGTTTCCTTGGGAAAAAAAATAAAAAGCAAACTAATTTTTTTTTTTTTTTTTTTTTTTTTGATGAAGCAGATGATCGTAGTGTTCTGTTAAGCATATTTGAACAACTGTATTTGTACACTGAATACCAGCCTCCCAGGAAATGTCCTTAGTTTTAAAGTCCGTAGATAGGTAGACAGGTTTGTCATATGAAAGGTATAAGGCCTGGTCACAAAAATGAGAAATAATATTTATTTAGGTTATAAAATGTCCACTCCCAAGATGGAATGACTCCAAGCCTCAAACTAGCTTCAAAGGAATTAGAATGACCACCTCAATTTCCTAGTAGTAAATAAATGGGTCATGTCATTAAGTCTGACCACCATCACAATAAAGGAATTTACATATCTCCAAAGGACTGTAGCAATTCCTAAATTTACCCAAGACATTAACAACTAGAAATTCATGGGCAAATACAGGTCTGCTGTAAATCTGTAAATGATGATGTGAAAAAGGCAAATACTTTCAACAGAATTTCCATCTGTAATTAAGCTGCAAGGCATATCAATGTCTTGTCATATTATTTTAGAACAAAAAATTGGTGTTTGCAACACTAAGAATATTGGTCTGCCCAGAAAAATTAAAAGTTTTTCAAAATACAGGACTCATTGATTCATGATTAAGTCTTCATAGGGTTAGTTGATTAATAATCAGAATTATTTAGACATGGAAGCAATAATGTAATTTTAAATTTACTTTTGAATATGCAGAGTCCAGAATTTGAGCTCATGCAAAAAGAGATGCAATTTCCAAGCAAAGGAGATAATCAAGTTATTGATCCATCTATTGGGTGGACATTATTTTTAAATGCTAATAGTACATGTTTTTCTAAAACAAACTCTCTGTTTTGTTTTCAGATTAGATGACTGCATTACTCTTCTCTGGGCTTGGAGATCTCTGCACATCCCTTTCAGTCTCTTAGTAAGAAAGTTCTCTTCTCTGAATATCTTTACATTTTTTGTCTCTTTCCTTTTGCAGAGAGGGAGGGGAAGGAAGTCAAGCTGTAACAAATCCAAATAATCTTACATATGTTCTATACATAGCCAAAAAGATCAGGCATTAATGGATGATAAAAGGAGCAGAAGATGAAACCCCCCACCATATTATGGTGTTGTCTCACAGAATATTACTAATACTTGGCACTTGCTTCATGTTCGAAGCAAATCAGAAACATTAAGTAATTAACCTACATACAATTTAATGCCTTTTGCCAAAATTGCTGTACACAAACAAGAAACTAGGAGAAAAAGGATCTAAAATCATATTTAATCTGAGAATAAAAGTAACTGTTACAGTAATCTTGCTTTTTTTTTTTTTTCTTCTCATCTAAAATTCTGCCAAAGACATTTTATGTATTTTAGGAGCATGAGACAAAGACTTGTGACTCTTACTTGTTTAGTAGTGACACTGAACTCACGGGAAGACCTACAGATTCTGAATGTCCATGACTGGGAGACTGTACAGACTGCTTTAGGTCTTGTATGTAACATTTAACCTCTGAAATTCTGTTACCGCTGGCAGCTGTTGAACAGCACAAAAAATGCTGTAACATACAGCATAAATGAAGAACACAACACCATAGAAACTGTTTTTACTATTTAAGGAAGCACAAAGGACAGAGGATTTTTTGATGCAGAAAGATTCATTGTTCCAAACAAAAATCAGAACTTCTGAGTAACACATCTTGTCTGGGGTTGCAGATTTTTGGCTTTGATATTCTCTTTTTGTTTTTTCTTTTTCTTTTTCCCACTATGTCGTTTTTTGAATTGACCACAATCCCTGTCCCCATGGTGGAAAGACACTACTCTGCTCACTCTTCCTGTCAAAAGATTTGCTCTTTCTTCCACATTTTAACATATTTTTTCTTCTGCTCATGTATCACCTTTCCTTGAGGAGGACACTGACCTGAAAAGCTGACAGAGAGCCACTGATCTATTTATCTTAGCAGCCTGACTGTAGGAATCAAACAGCCACAGCAAAAGCACAGACCCCCTGGTCATCTCTCTTCACACAGCTTCTGAACACCATGCAAAAGCTGCATTAGAATTTTTTCCCTTCCTTGAACCCCAAATATGTAATAAAATCCCTAATAAAAAAAAAATCTGAATTTTATTTTCTCCACCTTAGAGTCTCAACATGGTGAGTATACGATTGGTACAGATTGAGATGAGGCAGGTGAATGTTATGGGGTCATAAAAGAAAGACAAAGACAGAATCGGATCAGCTAGAAGGCAGGAAGGATCTAGCTTTTCAATTCAGACTGGATTGAAAATAATAACTACAATGAACTATGAAATATGAAACCATCTGAAGAAAATCAAGTAAAAAACAATGGGAAAATGTGGCAGAAAATTAGGAGAAAGACCAAGAAGATGAATTACGACATGTAAGTCTTGGAAAGATGGTTTGCATCAGAAAAAGGGAGCTTGGTGACGAGCAATCGAAGAGATATTAAGATCCCTTGAAGCAAAAGCAAGATAGGCATGGACTAAGAGCAGCACGCTTGAAGAGCACCAAGTATTCATTACAAACCACCACACTACTCCAGGTGCCTTGGCCAGGCTCTGCCAGAGAGCTGTAAATAACATAACTGAAGAGTAAGGACAAAGTCAGCCCCACAGCTGGAAGTGGTTGGGAGGATCCTAGGGTTGAAAGGATGACCTCCCTTCTATCATCTCCTTTCCTCCTTCCTGGCACCTCCAGCACTCTCTCTCTCTCTACACTACTGTTTTCTATGGAGCAGGGGTGGGGAGTAATGAGAAGAAGAAGAGGATGCAGCAATGTTCTTGCTGCCGCCCCAGCGTGGGGCCCAGCCGCCAGCGTCGTCTCTTGCAGCGGTGGGAGCCATGAGGAGCTGGGCTGCTTGCACGTCCATCAGCACGGCTCTGCGCTCGTGGAGCAGGGAGGGGAATATTGGATATCGTTTTGGTAAGGGCTGAATCTATAATTGAGAAGATGAGAGTTCATTACAGATTTTGGACTTGGAGTGCTTGTCTTGGCAGAAGGCTCCGTGGAGTGTTAAAATCATTACTGAGTGGCCTAAATCTAAACAAACACCCACCTTTTCCATTTATTACCAGGATGAAATGACTTGCCTTGTAGAACTGAAATACCTATAGTTGTCAGCTTCTCATTTCCCAGTGGTGCGTAAAATTCCCTCTCCTGTGCCTGGCTTTCCCTCTGCTCTAGCTTTCCCTTATGTTATTCTACTGACAAGAATTATGTATTAAATTACAAGTTATCTGTCGCAGAATGAGAATTTCACTTCACACTAGACAGAGGTCTGTTGTACAGTCTTAAGAGTTCCTGTTTCTTCGGTAGGTGCTGTAAAGCAAGAAAAAGGTTATTGTTTTTTGTTCTGTTTCTTAAAGAAAAAAGTAGGATGATACTAACATTATAGTAGATGAAAATTCAGACACATGCAACAAGAGAGCCATTTTTTAGTCATTATGAATGCATAGTGGGACAGAATCAGGCAGTGTTCATGTAGCTGTTTTTTTGTCACTGTAAGTAAACAAACTGGTGGGATCATACACATGGAGGAACTGTAGGTATTCTAGAGTTTTGTTCTCACTTTTTCCCAAAGTCAATATCAACAAATGTTTTGGGAACTGCCACAATTTATGCAATTTATTCACACATAGTACAGTCATTAGCATGCAAAAAACCACAGTACTCTGTCTAAAAGAGCAAATTTTTATTATTACAAAAGAGATAAAAATGATGTATTAGATTTTATATTCCACTATTGAAGACCATAACACGTGAAATATCTCTGTATATACCTGCCTATCTGAAGACAGGTTGAACGGATCAGAAATAGAACTACTAACCAGGGGGCTTTCCCCCAAGTTTTATTTGTCAGTGTAGAAAAAAATACACGTGAAAAAAAGCCATGTAAAGCAAATCACTCAGAAGAGTGATTGGAAACAAATTTAAATGAGTAGTGTTTAAATAATTAACACCTGCCAAAGTAGGAACAGAGGCCTTATTGCTGATATTAAATCATATCCTTTAACGTCTGAAACAGATGACAGTAAGTAATTCCAAAACAGTCAAGACAGGAAACCGATTTTTAGTTCTTGGAAAGTTGAATTACTTTCAATAAAGTTGATAAAAAGCCTATTTTGATTTTGTTAATTCTACTATGGAAAGCTGGTTTTACATTAGGCTTTTTTTTCTCGTTTAATAAACTATAACTGAGCATTTCTGAATCGTGATTTAAAGTATATTCATTATTCAGTAAACTAATGATGTATGTTCCACCTGGTTGCTGCAGAGCCTTGTAAGTAAAAACTGTGGGTAGTATCTTGTTACCAAGAACAAATATTGGACTTGCCAAGTTTCCAGTCAGTAAATATAACTCACAATAGCTATGCCAGATACGCAAATAAGGATGTTCTCTAACAGAAGAAAAAAATAGAAGGAGAGAGAGAGATACTATGTAGTGGTTCCATCCCCAAATTCAAGTTCCATAAAAGAAACCCATTGCAGAGATTGGCAATTTTGCCTGAATGAAGACTGTGGCATAACAGTCTGGAGTAATGCCTGGATTTTTTTATTCCAAAAGAGCAAGTTAGTGAGTTAGAAAATGTGTGTGTGTGTTAAAATAACATTAATTTTGAAATCCATATGAGTAAAAGCAAAGCTATTCTGGCTGTCACCTTATTCCTAATTCACCTCTCTGCCTCTTGGTATTTCACCACATTTATACTGTATAGTCAGATCATAGGTTGCTTGTATTTGGAGACTCTCTTCTAGTGAAAAATGTTGGTTCATTTTAAGTATTATTTTTTACCATCTGAATCCTCTACAGTCATAAAATGATGAGCATCACTTCGAGGTGGGCCTGGGTATGCAGATGGCATTGCCCACCACATCTGAGTGATCATCTGAACCTTGCAGGTGTTAAGCATGGTCAAGACTTTCACTCCCTAGGCAGAAGGTATCTCTTTGCTATCAGGACAACTGGTTGCTCTCTGGAAAAGTTTCTAGCACTGAAAACAGAGGGTTAATTCCATCAAGATGCTAAAAACCATGCCAAAGCTTATGATGTCCTGTTTCAAGTACATAGAATCATAGAATGGCTTGGATTGAAAGGGACCTCGAGGACCATCAAGATCCAGCCATCAATGCTTTCTCCAGTGTGAATGTAAAGAGATGTCTATTTGAAATAACACATCTTAAACACCTGACTAAATTCAGGAAAGTCTGGCATCTCAAAAAATACCACGTGCTCCTGGAAACATCTGCTTTACATTGTAGATCAGGCCTGGCAGTGCTGATAGCAGTAGAAAGACCTAAATTTGACAAGCTGGAAACTCAGGCAAATGGCTACCCCAGTCCCCCAAACTGTGTATACATGCTTCTCCTGTAAGAAGAGGATGAAAGAACTAAGATCATTTGAAAGAAATGTAGTTATATGGCTTAATGTAAGCTTGGCAGACATTCAGCTCCAGTAGCAATGGCTGTGTTATAAAAGTTAATATAAAAGAGTACTTTACAGATGAGGTAACTAAGTTACAGACAGATCAAGTTGTCACTTGTTCCTGCAGGATTTGAACCTACCGCCTCAGTTAAAACATCCTTTTTCTGTATGCCTCATTTCCAAAGCACAACAAAGAACACTCAAGTGGCGACGGCATTCTTGAATGAGAGCTACAGAGGGGGGTTCGACTGGGAAGAGAGGGAATATTTCACCTCTTTGGTGGCCACAGCTGGAATAAACCCAAAATACTGAATGCACTGACATCAGACTCAACCTTCCTTTGATACTACATCGATCAGAACTGAGGCCCTTCTTCCTATTTGCAAACAGCTGTGTAAGCTTTCTTTATACAGAACTGTCTTTTATTTTCTTGCAAAATAATGGAATTTGGCTTTTTACTACCTTTCCCTCTCTGTTTTTCCCTTTCTCAGATGACTTCTTTTAACAGCAGAGAAAGCGAGAGGAAAGCCTCAAAACCCTTTCTTTTGTGTTTGAAGCAAATAGGCAGAAACAAGACTTGGAGGTTTTGAGATGGACAGAATAAAAGCAGGCTCATTGCTTTTGCTTTTTCCCTACAGTAGATAAGTGTTCCCTGCATTCAGTTCTTTTCTGCCCAAAAGACTCTCTTTTGTAAAGCAAAGGCACGTTAAAGAACAAATATCAGGAATCCTCAGAGACCAATTAACAGTACGCATCTCTAAAGTTGTATCTAGTTCTGTACTTATGGCAAGAGGTACATTAGAAATTAAGTACTGGTAAAATCAATCAAGTCCACTTTATGTCCTTACATTCCTCACTTCATTTTAATTTTTTTTTTTTTTTAATTTTAATTAAGAAACCACTTCCCAATTCCCAGAAAAATATTTGGAGCTAAAATTAACAGCTTGAAACAAAAACAAAACAAGAAAGTATCCAGTTAAAATGCCAGAAGAGGTTTTCCAGGTTGCTAAAGCAGTCATGTCCTGGCTCAGCCCCAGGGTTGGCTGCTTGTTGCATCACAAAAGAAGCAAGAGCCCTCCAGCAGCCAAGCAGGGGAACTGCCATCACTTTACACCCAAGCAGGAAGATGTACACACACCCCCAGCTCTGTCAAGGGACAACTTCCACTGATGTGCAGTGTAGTATTGTTTTTAAGTCTTCCACCATTTTTAAAGATACACGAGAAGGAAGGGTACTTAAATTGCCCATTATATTAAAAGTCTAAGTGCAATGCTGTTACTTAGAAAATGTACTGTAATCCTGCCAGTGATATTCTTTTAACAAATCCTATTTTAATGGAATACATGGATTAAAAATTGAGTATATAAATTAACCTAGGAGCTGGATCTGAGTAGGTTATTGCTGGAGAAAAGTACCACATTTAACAGTATTTGTATAAAGAGGAACTGACAAGGCTTTGCCAGCTCATATAATATCATTATAATCAGTTATGAGCTAATGACAAGAATAGTAATAAGGCATTCGGTAAAGTACTTCCCAGCTTTCTTTGGTCAGGCACAAGTCTCCATGCTTATCTTTTTCCCCTAACGTCTGCATCTCCTCAATAAAACAGTTCTTAACTCCTCTTCGTATTTTCTATTCTATTTCTACTTCAGGTTTCTCTCTATTTCTTCCTCTCTCTCTCTCTCTCTCCCTCTTTTCTAGAAGCATAAAGCCAAAAACATTAGCCTATCAGTGAAGTGCCGCTGATTTTCTTATAGATCCTCACTTTCTTTTTTCCTGTCTTTTTCCTTGTATTTTTGGTTCTGTTTCAGAAAATACATATTTTTACCTTAGTATTGTTCCCCTCAGCTAAGCAGGTCAGTAGATCAGAGACTCCAGTTGTTTTCACTGAGCCCATCAGGAATACAAGGGTAGGTGCAGTGGCTTAGGCTGTATTCACAAGTCTTTGCTCCCCCTCAACTTCTGTGCAAACTGGATAATTCATTGTGTGTTACTCACCAACCATAGTTTGTTGATCTATGCTTTAACAGTGCCTTGCATGATAACAAGCGTTCAGTTAGAGAACAGTATGGCATGAAGCAATGGCCCATTTAACACAAAAAATAATGAGCAGTTAATATCCTAAATTAAAATCGTCTAAAGCCAGACGCTGTACGTTGATCATCCACATACTTCATTGCACTTAGCATCATTGGAAGCAGATAGTTCAGCTCAGCTCAGCAACAAAATACATCACTGAGATATTAGACTAAGTTTCACTAGTTTTCTTCCCTGAAATAATAAATTCAGCTTTCCAGCAAAATTGTTTCATAGAGCTCCTCTCAAGTTTTCTAATCCTGTAAGCCTATGCGTTTTCTGAAGAGCACTCCATGATGGCAAAAAAATAAAATGGCACAGAAAAGCAAATAAAAATGATGCTAAGCTTTGATTGCTCACTACCCACAAAGATGTTTCATGTGTTGCCTTTATATGGACTACACTGACCTCAGGAACAAAAATTGAGAAAAAAAACTAGCAAGAACATTACTCTGAAAATAAAACAGAAGGAAAGCACTACCTTATCCCAGAATACTATCTACTCATAATATTTTAGAGTGAAGGAGAAAAAATAATATCATCAGGCACGTTACCCACTGCTATGCTAGAAAGTCAGTGGCTCTTCAGCCTTAGTTTCATTGTCCCTGTGGGTGCAAAAAGAGAGCTAATAGCAAAAAGATGACACTGGGAGAGTGTCAATTTCTTCCAGTGAACCCTGGAGGTCAAAGAAAGTCAATGCTATTCATATTGATGTAAAGATGTTTAATATGGTACATTATTTAGCAAATGATATGTTCTGTGAGCACATACAAGATACTGTATTTTAGTTCTGTGAAGAATGTAGACTTCAGCATCATTAACTAATCTGATTTATAATGAAAATTAATTATTATGGTCATTAGACTAAATGGCTTCTGTCATCTGCAAAGGCATAATTGGTACAGAAAATTGTTTCATAGCTAAGGAACAATCAATCAACATAAGCTGAACATGATCATGTATTTTGTTCTCTCCATTCTCTCCCACAATTAAAACTCAAACATAGAGTGGTGGACTGGTCTGCAAGGCAGCTCCTTCCTGCAATGAATGATGTGCCAGGGCAGATAAATGGGAAGCACAAAAATAGGGTAGGAAGAGAGATGTAGCTTACTACTGTATTACTGAATCCATCTCACATGGTCCCACAGTTGTTACCACCTTAGTCAGTGCTAGCAACAGAGTGACAACCCTAAAAGTTCTCTCATTAAATCTGTATTAAGTATGTACAGAACAATTCAGGAGCTTACCTTTCTATTTCCAACTTTGCTGTAATTTAGTGTAATGATATAAATATTATGGAGTTCAAATGCGAAGAAATGTTCCTCTCTCCATTTCTCCCATTAGATTCAAAATACTTGAAATGTCAAAGACAGACGCATCACTAAAAGCAATTTTTTTCCCGATCTCCCGTAGTCTCTCAAATGCATGAAGCTAATGTTACTAGTTAATTTGAATTTCCTATGTTGTTTTGTTTGTGTCTCTTGGTTCAGAATGCATCAGAAAAAAAGTGGGAACTTTCCAAATAACATCCAACAACAAATAAAAACACTGAATCATTTGAAAAACTCATGATTAACCTTTCTTTCAATTAAAGACTTCCAAGGACATTATACGTGTATGCAGCAAAGTCTGCTGTAAAAAATACACCTCACACATATCAAATACTGTAAAAAACAGGAACATACAGTTCAGCTGGGGGGAAGATAAAGGATCCTATATAACTTTGAAATGCTTTGAGTACTCTTACAAGAGTTAATATCTGAACTACTTTAAAATTTGTCTATCCAAAAGTCTTGTCTAATTTATAGGAAATCTAAACTCACTATGGCATTTGATCATAAACAATTTAGCAAAATGTGGTTAAAATTTCAAAGTAGATACACATGTTGTGCACTTTATTTTTTCTTAATAAGCAAAATCAACTGAAATTTATACTGATATAGGCCATTCTCAGAACTCTTAAAATCTGCCTAGTAAGGGCTTTACAATAATATCAATGTGTTGGTTTGAAAACAGTTAAATTGATGCAATTCTTCATATGTTGAATGGCTTCAGAGAGAATGTTGCAAGGTTGTTCTGTGGGATAAGAGATTGCTTGTCTTAATCTGCTCCACTCTCCAATCTGTTCTTTAAATCCATTCCAGATGATCTGGAATATTCAGAACCATAAATGCATTGAGCCTGGAAATTTGGAAAGAGAAAGTATTGAAAACAGAAGATCTGATTTCCTTGAGGAAGAATACAGGAACATCTGAGCTCTCGCCAAACGGCTTTTTCTGTGTTCTGTATTCAGCTTCCGGGAGGTCATTTGATATTAAAGCTGTTTTTTCCATCAAAAGATATGCCATTGTTCTTTGTATGTTCTCACACCAACATGAACAACTAGCATTTTAAAGAAGGGATTGGCTCTGCAGGAGCCAATTGTAGCACAGTCAACAGCATTTTCATATCTATTTGTATCTAGTTTCAGTTTTTCTACTAAGATAGGAAAACCTAAATTCATCAGAGATGTTTATTTTTGAACACTGGGACATATTTACACAGAATTTACAACAGATAAACAACATGCTGACATAAATATATTCTTGAGACAAGTACAAAGATATACAGTCATTAATTATTATTCTTGCTTTCTCATGGGGAAAAAAAAATTTTTAGAGAAGTAGGGATAATTGTTTAAGAGTTCAGACTGGGAGACATGAACAAGACCACTGGGATCAACTGCAGAATATCCAAACCTATAGGAGGCCAGTGTCAAGCTCTGACAATCTTTACATCTTTTCTAAGGCCACAAAATACCATTTGCCTGCATAACTGGGTAGTCATGGATAAGAGAGGCAAAGATGGCCAGAGATGAAAGTTGAAGAGATAGACGTCTAACTTCCCAACTCAGCTCATAAAAGCAATCAAATTTCTGGTTGGTATTAGTGTATTTTACAATATATAGTATTGAGATGATTCAATATGAAACAATAATTATCTCAAATGCTAAGACTTACAGAAATCTAGCTGCCTGCATTAAGGCTCAGCCAATTGTGAGCAATCAATCTGTGTTTTTTGTTTTTTTCTTTTTTTGTGGGTTTTTTTTTTTGGCGGGGGGGGGCCGGGGCGGGAGAACTGAAACAGTGAGGTTTTGATTTTAAAATCTTGGTGATCTTCAGAAAATCCCATGTTTGGCACTTGGTGATGTCAGATTTTCAGTGAAATGCGATGTGAGTGATTGGCAATGGTGTCTTGTAAGTAAATGTTAATCAGCAAAGAAGAGTTCCAGATTATTTTAAAGGAAAAAAAAACTATATGTTTTGTGCTACTTTGGCTCATAGATGTCAAAATTTGTTCCAGTAGCCCTAGGTTCTTCTCTTGACTGAAATGTTTTGCTGCTTACAGTATAAATTATCACTTAGAGCTAATAATACTGAAGAGATGGGTAGATGGCCAAGACAAATGCGCCATGTGGCAGAGGACAAGGTTGTCTATTTGAGGAATAATGGCAGACAAGAAGATGTCATCTAATTCCAGTGTGTGCTGTACTCAAGATATCTAAAGGGGGAAATACACTAAAAAAGAAATATTTATATATTTTCTCTCTTTCCAAGGCTGCAGCACTCTTAGGCACATAGATTCTCCAGACCTGTCATGTTTTCCACTCCTTATGTTGTTTTTACGGATTCATGTACTAGAGGAGAAAGTTTTTATATATCAATAAAAAATGTGAATGTGTAGGTATATAAATATGTAGAGTAACTTACAACGATTTCCAAGCTGTGCAAACTACAAAGAGAAAGAAAAAACAGTAAGGGAATTATTTGAATTGTTTTATGGATGCACCCGTTCCTCTATAGCTGCATACAATTAACAGTATCTGGACAATATAACACATTGGAATGTGGACTGAAAGTCAGTATTTCCCTGACACAGGTGCAATTACACCTTTTTTACTGTCAAATTCTCTAAGAGAGATTCTGAATTACAGAAATTACAGAAAATACAAAATCAGCAATCCTGCAGAAGACTGGGACAAAATTCAGACAAATTTGCACTGAATAGAATATCAGATGCATGACTCTTTCATTAGTCTTGAAGACTGAAGCACATAACAATAAAAATGACATATTTCTATTGTAAAAGGAGAGGAAGGATCCTATGGTTTCCATTTGGCCTGACCAGAAATGGGCATTTTCAACACAACTTCCCTTTATTACTCATTTTCAGCACGGCTCACAATGCCTTGTTCATTTATTTACTCTTGTGTAGATCCAGTGAAGGCAGTCAGAATAATTGCATTTGAAGATATGTAGCAAAGCTCTGGGAAAGGAACTAATCTGGATTTCAGAACATTTCCTGCTGCTGCGCAGAATAGAGTGGATTTGTTTGGGGTCTCAGGATGAGCTGGGAAAACTGTAATTTGGGCAGCTACCTCCTTTTATTTGTCAGCTGAGCAAATCTCATACAGAAATCCTGGAGAGGCAATAAACATCAAACATTGCAAATTCTGTTCTACAGAACAAAATTCAGCATCCAACATTTTTAATGCTCAGATAGGTATTGCATCTGCTTGCCAATTCCTGAGTGGAACCACACTTTAAATATTCTGCAGACTGTAGTTAAGTACTGTAGTATGTTAAATTTTCCAGTCTTATGTATTTCAATTGATTCTTTGTTCTCCTTGTTCAGAACAGGTTAATGAAGCTAAAGGGAAGGAGGGAAGGATTGGTCGTTCAATCAAATTGCAACATATGGAAAATCCAACATTTCAGTGAATTCTAGGACTAAGCTAACACACTTACTCTGGTGAGACTGGCATTAATAGTCACTTATTCTCCTGTTCCTTTCTTAATTCAAGGAGTTGTAAGTATACTAAAGACAAGAGTTAAGTGTCACATCAGTTGCCTGAAGAAGATACTGTCATTATTTTTATATTTTTTCCAAAAAGAGCAACTAGTACAAATAGAGGTTAAATGAGTTACCTAAGATCACAGTAGAGTCAGTAAGGACTATACTCATGTCCCTGAAATTCCAGTCCCATCTATGTAATCCTGATCCTACACTCCCTCCCTTTGCAAGGAAAAAGGGAGAAGAGGTAGGAAAGTTACTGAAACTTAATCCTGCTAAATTTCAGGATCTTTATGTTAGAGAGTCTCGGTTGATGTTCACACAAAGAGACAGGAAATCAAAATACTTCCTTTTTCAGTTCAACTATTACAAAGTTTCCCAGTTCCACACACATAAAAAGTGCATTTTGAGCAGAAGCACTTAAAGGGATAACATAAAAGTCAGGAAGCAAAAACCAGAACCTCAAAGTCACGGTAATTATCTCCATATGTGTAGCTGATAATTAGTGATGTTTTTTCCTTCTCCTTTCTTAATAAGGAAAATTGAGACAACAGAGTGGATGCTACTTGATTAAATAAGCTATGTAATTGTTATGGCCACTTAATCACAAAGTCAGGGCACATCTCTCAACTGAGACCACATATTCATATGTGCTATATGCAGATTTTCCTTATTGTGCCAGTACTCAATTTCCAGAGCTCCTGTACATAAAGGTGAGAAGCACTCATAAAAAAAAAAATCTGCTCCATGAGTGTGTGAGAGGAAAAATTACTTGTAAATGTTGAAGGGCTGATAAGAAGAGAACAGGCAGGCACAGAGGAGAAAGCTGTTCTCTTCATGCATTTGCAAGCTAGTTTGTCCAACTTATGATCACGATGGCAGTTTCTTTTAACCAGCAGTCACTCCATAATATGCAAAACAAGAGCTTAAGGGCTGGCAGCAGTGCCAGAGGAAGCCTTGCAACTTTCTTTCAAAAAAAGTAAAATTAATCATTCTCACACATATACTTCCAAAATAGCCAATGCCGGTGTCTGAAAAGGTTAAAAAACATCAACAACAACAAGCTAGGAAATGACTATAAAATACATCAGTAGATACCTACTGTAGTTAGTACTCTTACACACTGCTTCTAATTAGACAGACTTCTTTTGCAATAAAACTATTCTCATTATCCCAGTTCTACCACTGCTGCCTAATCCCATGCTTTCCTCTCTACATCTACCTGCACAATACCTCAACAACCACCACTGTTCACACACTCCATAATATAGCAGTTACTTCAAGTTCAGCTGTAAATAATGCATGCCCACGCCTGTCATTTAAATCCTCTTAAGTTAGAAGTTATTTCCACTCATAAAATCACAGAAATTAGAGGCAGAAAAGACCTATTAGGTCATGTAGACCAAAGCCTCGTGCCAATTCAGGATTGTTCCTTCCAGTAACCTTTATACTGCATTGTCCAGTCTAGTTTTAAAAGTCTGTGGGGACCTCTCTAAATGTCTCCAAAGCAAAGTTTCTACTGCTTCCCTAAGAAGGATTTTCCACAGGCTGAGGACCGTGCTTCACAAGTGAGTCATGCTTGTTTCAAAGCCTCAGTCCTGGTAAAGCTCCACGACTTTGGTTTGTGCCTTTTAGTGCCTGAGTTGCACTGTTTGTGCCACGTCCTCTGTTAGTGCTATAGTTCTGTGAATTAATTAGGAGTAATTAAGTACTGGCAGACTGGTAACCTTTGCAGTGATTGCATTGCTTTGTGGTGCCTCAAGACAATGTGTGCTTCTTTTGGTGTTCTCTGCCTAATATATCCTCACCAATACAGATTCTACCTGCTACGGAAGAAGTATACCATGGCTGAGAGGACTGCAATGTGTGACAGTGCCACAAGGGAAAGGATCTGACAAGAGACAGAAAAAAGGGGGTGAGCTGGACACTAACTCATTCATTGTTTGGGACAGGAAATTTTAGGAGGAATAAAGTAAAAAACTTTCCAGAGAAGTTTCTGGTATTCAAGCACTGGCTGATCTTTAGACAAGGAATGTATAGGAACAGTCTTGTACTAAATATGGGAGCAGCTTCTGACTAGTGCTCTGAGGGTGCAATTTGATGTCAGCTGAAGCTAGCTGAAGTGTGTGTGAAGTGCAGTGTCAGCTGTCTGGTGTAAATAAGATACTTTAAAATAAATAATTTTCATCTGGATCTGCACCACAACTTGCTTGCCTACTCTGCCATATGAGTGCTCATGTCATGCAAGGGATGAGATGGGAAAGTGATGCTGGAGAAGGAGACAAAAATCACTTTTCAGCAGAGCCCATATTGTGACTCAGGCCCACTCACCACTAAGCTGCTTTCAAACACTTCTGTCTCACCCAAAATCTTCCCAGAGAAAGTGGAGTTTGCTATTTTTAATTCATATAGACCTAACTCTATTTTAAATAAAAGTTGTTTTGGATGTTGCTCAGAATTAGCTGAACTTCAAAATCTGTGACAAACACAAGCTTCAATATATCTAACCTAATTATTCCTTAGAAATATCTACCATAAAGCCAGATAGCTTTTCCCAGAATGTAGTATTGTGTTCACAGGTCTTGTACACCACATTCAGCTGTTGGAAGCAAAATAAGAACTTACAAATGAGAAAAAATGACAGCATGTATTCCAGTGAAAAGCTGTGCAAAAACTAACTTGCTGGCTTGCAAGCTTACTCCAGCAATCACAAAGAAATACACCAGGTGAACCATCCAACTACCCAGAAGCACCCGGACAATTCCCAAGGCAGTCTCATCACCCAATTCCCTTTCAGAGCCAAGGCTGTCTCTGGATGTTTGCTTTTGCAGAAAGCAACAGTCATCAGCAGAAAAATACAGAGAAATTACTTTCTAAATAGAGTGCTGCAGAAGAGAATTAAATAGAGTATGTCTGTGTGTGCATGCATGTGCACTTCGAGAGAAGGGAGAGCATGAGAAGGTGATTATGTGACAAGTGGTCACTCATCTCAAAGATGCTTGTACAGGATGGGTGAGCTGTCAGAACTCCCACTGTCTTTTGCCATGCAGTCCCTCATCCACTGTCCCAAACCAAACACGCACAAATGTAAAATGGCATTTGACTTCTTAAAAGCATTACCATTCCATTTATATTCCATAAAATTGCCTATGGACAGAATTACAGAATTTCAGGCATTGTAAGGGACCTCCAGAAGACACTGGGTCCAATCATTCTGCTAAAGCATGCTCCGTACAGTAGGTCACACAGGTAGGCATCCAGCTGGTCTTGAATATCTCATAGAAGGAGACTCCACAAACTCTATGGGCAGCCTGTTCCAGTACTCAGTCAGCCTTACTAAAAATAAGTTATTCTGCATGTTAGTGCAGAACTTTCTCTGTTAAAGTTTCAGGCCATTACTCCTTCTTCTATCACTACACACTACTGAGAATGGCCTGGCCTCATGCATTTGCTTCCCACATCCCTTTAGATATTTATAAATATTGTTCAGATCACCTCTTAGTCTTCTTTTCTCCAGGCTGAACAAACCCAGTTTGCTCAGCCTTTCCTCATATAAGAGAAGCTCCAGGCCTTTAATCATCTTAGAGATCTCTCTTAGAGATGTACTGATCTTAAATTTGGAAGAAGTGGTGTTTAAGCAACAACTAGTCCTCATGGCCCCCCTTAACTTCTAATACTCTAGCCAATGGGATAACTCCAAGTAGGTCTTTGAAGAAGTCAAAGTTGACTTTCTTCAGAAAGTGAAATTGCTGAATTCATCAAAGGGATCACAATTTTGTACAGTATAGGTAGTGTGCAATGATGCAAAATGTGATGAGAGATAACATTTAAGGACTAAATGGTTTCCTCTCAGAATCTGCTGGGGATGGAGGTGTTCTTCTAGCCCATGTTCTTCTACAGAAGCATTCATGTAATCTCCTGCAATAAAGTACATGCTCCACTCACCTGAACATCCAACTGTGGCATGTTGTCCAACTGTAAAGATGTAAATAAATAAATAAAATCTAAGGTAGCATACTTAAACAAGTGCCAATGCAAGTCAGCTACTGAACTGATGGCTCTGTTTCCCCCTACATGTTCCGACCATGCAGTCTGAAAGAAAGGAGCTGCAGATTACTCATAGGTTATAGAGCTCACTGTGGCAAACAGATCTACAGACTTCAATACTGGCTCAGACTGATGTATTCAGATGGTGAGGTGGTAAGGAGAGCAAAATGAAAGCAGCAGAACAACATGATGACCGGTTTTGCCACAAGTGAAGAGAGGATGAAGAGAGGAAAAGTGAGAATGATCTCTTCTCTTTGGTAACAGCTGTAGGGACCCCAGGGAACTGCATAACACTGTGTCAGAAGAAGATCAAGTTGAGCAGTTGGAAAAGTTTCTTCACCAGTGGATGGTCGGACATGGAACACGTTTGTCAGGACAGTGGTCATAGCATTGACTCTGCCAGAATTCAAGGAGCATTTAAACAACTCTCTCATACATATGATTTGAAATTTGTGTGGTCCTGTATGGAGCCAGGAGTTGTCTTTGTGGGCCACTTCCAGCTAGGGATATTCTGTGTTATTCATATTGTGGATGCATCTGGCCCTGAGTTTCTGCTGGATTATCCCCCTGTAGAAACAAACCATTGCAGTGATGGTTATTATACCCCCCAGTATCAGCAATATAAAAAGCCTGAAGGTGAAAACTGCAAAATCCTATACTGGAAAATAAGCCTTTATGTTCATTCTTCATTCACAAGAAGCTTTTCCATCAAAACACTGAGCTCTGTATACAAAGTCACATGGGCAGAAGCTCCATATAACATGGTCATGAGATCTTCCACCATCTACCAGCCTGACTAAAGCAATGTCAGTGACATCTAAGAAGTCATTAAGCAAGCTGCAATACCATCTGCCTCACATGAGGCATTCATTCCTGCTCCATAGCATTCATTGTTGGCCAACAGCTGGTTGAGCACTGAGGAGAATATGAGTGACACTGTATAACAAAACCACAGAAAGAAAGTGGAGAAGATGAAGGGGTGAGGTCTTCCATACTCTCTCTGGTTGTGCATATAAAGGAGATAGCAATTACTTGAAAGTTTCCTGCTCACAGGTCTTTTCCTAGACTTGAATAGGGTTATGGTTTATTCATCCTTCTCTCCGGTTAACGGGAATAAAACTTATGGATCAAAGTCTTCCCTAGGAATACGCATATAGAAATATGGTCTCAAAGATGCCCTCAGCGTAGCCACCCATGCTCTGACTGGCAACTGCTCAAAAAAACATAATTTCTTGAATACAAAATAGTAAGTAACACCATATTTCTTAGCTCATGTCCCACCACAGTTTCATTTCAGCACAGCGAAACCTCATTAATTCGCACTTCGCTTATCCACACACCTTATAATTCACACGTAAAAACAGCAGTCAGCAAAGATTTAACAACAATGTACTTTATTGAGGTCTCATGTTGCTGAGATTTCATTATTCCTACAAAATACGCTACCGTTCATTCACTAGTACAGTAAGATTTCAACATCACCATAAATATCTCAAACTAGAGATAGGTTCACACTAGCAATATTTGGCTCTGAAGTCCAGGTCTAGGAAATGCCAAAGTTTGAAGCTGGAAGAAAAATAGTTGTGAGGAAAGGAAAAATGAAACTAGATTATGATCACAGCTTGTGATGTTTTCTGTTTTTATTATATTTCCTTGCTTTTTTAAAGCTTTTTTTTTTTTTTAAGTTATAGACTAAGACACGTATTCTTATTCATACGAGGTTTTATCACAAAGTACAAAGGAGGCTTTAACACACATTTGTACTTCTTCAGACCTGGAAAAATCTTCAGAACTCCTAGACAAAGGCTCCTTAGTAATCCCAATACAGTTTACAGATACTTTTATGGCCATTGCTAACTGAATCCAAGCAGGCATTCCCTGGTCCCTTGGAAATTATTGATTATTAGGAAGTGAATGAGAACATTTACCTTGCAGAGAAATATTATGGCAGGCTAACACATGGTGAGCAGGAGCTGTACAGCTGCTTCGTCACAGGCACAAGTCAGCAGAACAAGTTGCACAGGTATACAACCTAATCTGTGTGACAGGAACATAGAGCTGGGTTTTCAGAGTCTGAGTGAAGTTGAAGCACATAACTTAAAGAGTCTGAAAATGCTGTAAGAACAGAAAGAACAAAGCATATCCTGGTCATCACAGTTGGCATTTGGCCCAAAGAGTTTAAGATATGCCTGTCTCTCTTTTTTACACACTGAAAGATGCCAGTGCCCTGTGTATTGGTACTGATGGTTGTTTCTTAAAACTTCATTTAGCAAGGCCTCTTGGACTTCATTTAGGCTGTATTTTCTCCAAGTCTCAGCTTTCAGCTGTTTAAGTCTGAGCCTGTCTTCTTACTCTGTTTCTAAGCACAAATATACATCAGCATCACAATTCCAGCCTGGGGGATGCCACTGCAAAAGAAGAAGTAATCTGGCCAGAGGCTGTCCTGCTATATGCCTCCTTGCCTTCATTTTCCTACCTCTGCTGAAATCAAGCAGCACCAACAGCCAATTTCCATTCCCTTCACCCCCCAGACCTCCACCCCCCCACTCATTATAATGTATACTATACCTATGTCCTTACCTGTTTCTCTGCCTGTTTAAAGTCTGTTGAGCAACAGCTTTTGGTAAAATATAAATCGAATGCCTGAAGGCCAAGAGGTATCTTCTCGGAGTGATTACATCATTCAAACAATGATTTGTAACACAGTCTTGCAGTTTTGTCCCAGCTGCTACATTTATTCCTATGTACTGCTACTTTCCAGTGCAGAAGTAGCCATTTTCATGCTGGTAACTTGTAGCAGAAATTACTGGATTCTCTTATATGTGATGCACTGTTGAACACACAGGATAAGCCCTTAGTAAGAATGATGTGTGCATCTTTTCATAGGCAAAATAGTGAAATGGTTTCACCGTTTCACAAGAATTAACATTTGAATCTCACAGCAATTTTCTACACCAAAAATGCTTTTAACTGCTCTCAAGAATAATATTTCAGTTCTGCAAACATTGTTCCACATCTCCTGCTCATCTTTCTCACCATTCCCCCTCTGTGTCAGGACTGCAAGCTATCTGACTCCTAATGTAAATTTCAAGTGCATATTTTAAGCCATGTATTTTTCATGTCTACACAAGAGCATATTAGTATCACAGATTCGAGCACCTTGCTTTGACACCTGAATTGTACAGGAATGTGAGAACAGAATCCGCCGTCAGATTAAGGTTTACATCACCAAATGCAGCGATGCAGAACAGTTAATAACTCTGTTTTGCAAGAAGACTAAATTCCTAGCATACGAAGAGATGTTAGTTCCCACAAAATGTACAACCTTAATATTGTTATAAATTGTTTTACTTTGTGAATTACCTTCAGCCTGTGTTCTTCTTCATGCTGGTTATATGGCAGCTCAGGATAACCTTCACATCCACATAAATTTCCAGTCTTCCCTTCCTTGATAAACCTTAGTCCTGAGAAATATCCCAGGTAAGTAAATTGTGAAGTCCAGTTTCACATTTATAAAATGTACTACTACTCGCCCATAATCATTTTACCACCTATTCAAGCAACTAGCTTATTTTTCTCAACATTTATTAATAAGGTCTCACAGCCATGATTGCATCTGCCAGGAGCAAGAATAGGACTTGAAACATCTTTCATAATGACATTTTGTATCAGTGTTGTAACACAATGTGGAAAGAGAGTTTTGTCATAGAAAAGATGGTGTGTGTCCTCCCAGAGCTGATTAATTTCTGTCCTTTGGGCAGAGCTTCACCAGAGGCAGCAGTTCAAGTCATGATGAGAGTCTGAGGTGATTGCTCAGCTACAGTCATTAGCTCTTCACTTTTCTTTCATTACAAATGCTGCTCAAAACACCCTACAACAATGCAATCTACACTTCAAATTATGTAATCCTCACTTTGTTAGTAAGAAAATGAGATATAAGGAGTCCCACCTCAAGCAGAATAGATCAATCAGTAAACTGGTGCCCATCTTGGCAAAACATGTGCTTCTAGAAGAAAAAGAAAACCGTAAGCATACAGTTGTGTCACCTGTAACTAAGCTTGCATAGATTATACTTCCTTTTATAAATTCTCAGAAGTGACAAGTAGGATGTTCCACAACAAAAGACCAGTTCTTCCAATTGGGAGCTCAAAATTATGGGGGGGGAGGGAGTCGCCCGGGGGGGGGGGGGGGAAGAAAAGAAAAAAAAAGAAGAAAAAAATTTAAAAATGCCAGCAGAAATGAGAGACAAGATTCTAGCTTTTCAACACATTATTTTTCCCTTTAGATTTTTAATATTTCACAGTTATAACAGTAATAATGACATACAGATTAGGTTTTTCCTGACACTTAATGACTGTCTGGGTTAAAGGTTCTGTTTAACTTGGGAACTTCATTTATGCCTTCCAGTCACTGAGGTTCAAAGCCACACCATGTAGTCCAGCCACCTCAGCTGAGAGCTGGAGATCTTCCTGAGGGGAAAAAATCAGCCTCCCTGTGTAGAAAAGGGACTGTTTTTCATAACCTCCAGTGGACTATAGGGCACTGTGGGAAGAGCAGTAGATGAAAGGCAGAAAACC
Organism: Lagopus leucura; assembly: GCF_019238085.1. NCBI lineage: Eukaryota > Metazoa > Chordata > Aves > Galliformes > Phasianidae > Lagopus > Lagopus leucura. The sequence goes on from NW_024962263.1 coordinate 76,903,342, forward strand.
CATTCCCTGCTGCTTTTGTTTCTTTTCCAGCCTGTTTCTATACAAGATTTCCAGACAGAAGTATGTGACCATATGTCATGACATCGCTGTATGTCAGAACCATGCATGACATGCATGGGTTAAAGAATATCCAAGAAAATGTCACATAAGCATCCAACATTCCCAAACTCTTTCCAGACAAGATTTCTGTGCTGAGAAGTAGAAGGAAAAGGCAGAATCAAAGATCCATGGCTGTTTGGATGCCTGATAGTGCCACCAGTAAAGATAAAAGAAACATGCAGCTCTGGTTGTTTTTACTAGCCTTCTTGTTATTAGAGCCTAAGTACTGCATCTGCTAGAAGTGTATACCAAACAGACTCAAAATTAAGTGAGTATCAAATTTTTACTGATTTTATTTCTGCATGTTCAGAAAATCTAACAGCATAGAAGAGGTTCTCGTCCTTCCCCATGTTTCCCATAAAGTGAAAGGATGTCCATTTAGCTGCTTTTGGTGTACGTGTAGAGAGGTAAACTTTCTACAGCCAAGTGGATGTTTTAAATCTTCTCTTGGAGTATCCCAGAGGAGCTGGAGAGGCTCTAAATTAAAGGCTACAGGTGTTTTGTGTCAGGCATGCCAATCTAGAGACTTTGCCCTTATGCTCATTTTATAACTTTCCCCTTTAGGCTTCTTTTCTCCCTCATATTATTTTACTGCAGTACCAATTAGCTGAAACAACGATATGAACCCTTCACCCTGCTGTGAATATTAAAGAATGCTACAGAATGAAATAGAGAACTACCAGAGAAATAAAGTGGATTTTATTAACCAGAATTAGAGGATGGTAGAAGTCTTTTTGGTTTGTCTTGATTAACTTACATTTCAGTGAGATTAGGAAAGCCTGTTCAGTGAGAGCTGTAAATGTATACACTTGTGTATTTGTTAAGTCACCTCATTATGTATACAGCTCCTGACACATCAGGACTTTCTACTCACTGGCATTCTCAAGTTCAATGAAATAAAGATCAGTAATGAAAAAGTCTTCTTGTCTTCTAGGAAATATTTTACTATGTTTTGTATCATCATCCTCCTGAAAGCCTTCAAACAATTAAACAATGAAAAATGAAGCTGACTTGAAATAGCAGCATGTTAAAGTCTACACGTGCTTCAAGAAAAGTGTGTAGCATTACTCGTGTCCTCCAGAAATAAAAAATTTCCAAAGATTAAGCTGTCCTGAAAGAACTGAGGAGGGTTGGGTTTGATCTTTCTTCTACCTGAGTCATTGTAAGCTCTTGAGGATATCACATAACCTTCATTTTGCCAGGCAATTTATAAAGTGCTGAGGGCATCGCACCACCTCTCCTATGTAATGAAAAGAGATTTTCATTCAACACTGCAGTACTGCACAGATGCAGACACCTTCAAGTTGCTTCCCATTCCCCCTCTGCTGTAAAACTCCCCAACTCCTGGCTATGCACTAATTATCTTATTCTTCAATCCACTTGACTATTCCCAGTCAAGACCAGACTTATTCCTTCTTTCAGAACTGTCACAGAGCAGTTTGGAGAGGAATCTTTGTCTTTCTGTAGGTAGACCTGGCCTTAACCCTTGCTAGCATTAGCAAAATCTGAGCTGACACTAGTTTTGAGTTAGACAGTTATCTTTAAAGTCATTCTGAACCTTCACAGAGTGAATGGGAGCATCAGTCTTGCTGGAGATCAATGGATCCATCAGAGAGATGCTTTTTGGAATAGATACTGTGGCATCTCATAAATTGTTAACTTTTAATGTGTAAATTTTGGCTCCTTAGTTGCACAGGCATTCAGATATGTTCCCCTTTAAGCAACAGCAGCTAGTGATGAATAATAGCTACAATCAGGCATTATTCTCTTATTTTGTAGTAGATGGATTCCAACTACTAAAACCGGGGTATAATCAAAAACCTCCCATTTTGGATACAGTGGTTTGTTACTAAATGTCATCATTTTTGTCACATCTGGGACATTGATCTGCAACATGCTTGTGCTCCTGATAATACAAAACTAGAGAGAAGTTAAAAAGCTTCCTCCCCAGCAAACTAGAAAAGAACAGTTTCCAGCAATGCTGCTTTTTCCCCAGAGAGAAAAAGCCCACCCTGTAAAGATTGTAGAAAGTCTTATATAAATGGTTTTAAAACAATGGGAAGGAGAAAAAGGGAGTGAGAAAGGGACATTTAAGTGTTCCAAAACTTTGAACAGATTTGTTCTTCTCATTTTGAGGCACACTGTGCAGCATTAGGTCACATGCTGCTAATATCATGTTGATTTATGGTCTGTATAAATGGAAATAAATGGTATTTTCTGTTACCCAGAGAATAATAGATGGCCCAGGAATGAACACAACACCATATTCACACAAGAGGCTCTGCTCATGTCATGAGCAAGGAGTGCACAACTTCATAAGGACCTTCTTTGCCATTCCTACTGAAAATCTTTTGTACCACTGATTTTAATAAGAGTGGGCATTTTGGTCAGCATTTTCCAAAGCATCTGGATGATTTAGGATGAAAAGCTGTGGTGTAACAAGTAGGGGAAATGTTGGGTGAATTTCTCCCTTGAATGAGAAGCTGGGGACTCATCAGATCTTTCCACAAAGTTCACCAACCACACAAGTTGGTCAGATTTCTCTGTATTATTTCCTCCACTTCTTTCCTTCCCCAGAAGTAAATTTGAGGCTTTTTCTTCTCTTTCCTCCCAGCCTGAGTGACTTGAGCTCCCCCTGGAGAAAGTCAAGGTCTCCACTTCAGGAGAAGTGTGGCCACTCAGAAATTGTACAGCTGAACCTCTAAGTTGATGAAACCCCCATACCACTTTTGAAAATGTGGCTATGGATATACTAAATCACTCTGAAATGTTCTGAAAACTTATCCATCATGCCTAAAATTTAAAACTTAAGCTCCAGTTTGGCCTGTGATTACAAGCATCCAAGCAAAAGTTGTGAGTTACTTTGGTTTAATAACTCATTATCAAAGCTAATAGGTTTTTCTTTACAAGCAGGGAGGGTAAGTTTGTGCAACCAGCCAGTTACGATCTCTCAGCTGATGAGCAATACCCTGGTAAGATGTGGCAACCTTGTTGCTTTTGAACATCTGCCCACACACTCCGCCATTATAATGGGGCCTAATAGTGCTCCAAATAGCTTAGGTTCCAAAACAATCTCAAACAAAACTTCTCCTTTAATAGACTTACAGCACTGCCAAAACATTCACATTTCAGGCTGAAAGACTGAGTATTTAACCTCAGGACACAGATGATTTTCTGTTATTGTTGCTGTTGGCAGAGAAAGGAAGGTTAAATAAGTTTGAGACAATTTCATTTTTGATTCTGTATAAATATAGTCATGTCCATAGTGTTTTCTATGTCTCTGGTTAGATTATTAAAACCTTACCATTAATGTGTGCGAAATTCCATATTATAATTAAAGGAACAGCTGGTAAAGCCACATATTATTAAGGTTGACTGATTCACATATTATGATTTTGCAGTCTTATGGACAACTTTTCACTATAGCAGCATTAATATATATATATTTGCTTCCTGAAATGTTTATGTCTTAATTGTCCAATCCTTGTGTTTTGTTGGCTTTTTATGTATTTGTCTATGCATGTGTGCTGAACATAACTAATTCCCAAATATGTTAATGGAACATTGAAATTATTGGATCTGATACTTTCTTGAACAGATGTTATTACATACCATGTTCACTCACTGACGACAATTATCTAACAGTTTAGCTGAGTCCAACAACGACTGGTATGCCATCACTGTGCAATGTTATTCATTTTACTTGGCCACTATGTTGCTGCTGGAGTAACTACAAAGAATCGTAGAAGATAAAATTTAAATATCCATTAACCTGTCATGTCCAGCATCTTACAGGGGCTGGTCCCTAATACTCAAGAGGAAGGTGAAAACTGTCAGCAGTGTAACTGGTTGGATGGGCTTTGCAGCATAGTGGGGAGAGTGTCTTCTTTCATTCTGTACTTCTTATCTTCTGGAGATGACAAAGCCAGTAGAAGGAATTAATATAAAACATTTGTCTTACTTTGCTCTCATGTTCTGCATTCTGTATTCTGCTGTTTCAGAAACAGCACAGAAAAATACCCATTACTTGTTATTAAACTAGAATTCTAGTACAGATTCCTTCAAAAGAGAAATTTCTTCATTTCCGCTAGAGTGGATCTGCCCTAGCTTAAGCCATCACCAACAGGATCAGATTCTTCATTGCCAGAGACTTCAATTATCATGACTCAAAAGGCAGAGAATCACAGAATCACAGAATCATATGCACATTTCCTCTTCAATTGCAACAGCTAAATTTGACAAGGATGTTGAATCACAGATGATAGTGACACAAAACCACTCATAGTAATGAAAGAAAAATTATGTCCACTTTTCTACAGATTATTACCAAACAAAAATGCGAGGCTAGTTAGGACTATGATATATACTGGATAAACAATTGCATACAGAATGATATTCTCTAGTTGGAATGCTTTGAATAACTGAAGAAAAGGAAAGGTAGAAAGTGAAGCAGAAATAAAGTTAAATGAAATCTCCGGAGTTCATTAACAAGTAAAAACTAGGGTCCACAACAGAGGTTTTCTTAACGTGCTCCTGCTGAGAAGTTTATAAAGGAATATTCAGTTTCTCAGGGAGGAGGTAAATGAGAAGGAAGTTCATTTCTTCCACCATGGGTTTAATAAGAATATAAGCCTACATTATCTTATTTCTTTAGTATTTTCATTAAAAATTGAAGCCAGAACTACCAACGCATACCAAAGTTGAAGCTAAGTTAACCTGAATAACCTTATGACTGCAGCTTCATTTCATCAAGGTCAGCCACTATAATATGTGCATATTCATAGCATATATTCATAGAATAACTGAATTGATGAAAGTCATCTATTCCAACTCCCCTGCAATGAACAAGGACACCTACAGCTCAATCAGACTTCTCAGAACCCTATTCAGCCTGATCTTGAATGTTTCCAAACACGGGGCATCCACCACATATCTGGGCAACTGGTGCCAGTGTATCTCCACCCTTATCATAATTTTTTTTCTTATATTCAATTTAAATTTATCCTCCTTTATTTTGAAACCTTCTCCCCTTGTTTTTTTCACAATAGACCCAGCTAAAGAGTTGTTCCCTTCCTTCTCATAGCCCCCTTTCAGATACTGAAAGGCTGCTATCGCGTCTCCCCAGAGCCTTCTGTTCTCCAGAACCCCAGTTCTCTCAGCCTGCCCTCATAAAAAAGATTTTCCCTGTGGACCATTTTTGTGGCCCTCCTCTGGACACCCTCCAGCAGATCCATGTCTCTCCCATACTGAGGATTCCATGCCTGGACACAGTACTCCAGGTGAGACGTCATCAGAGCAGACCAGTGGGGCTGGACCACCTCCCTCTACCTGCTGGCAACTTTCTTTCACTTGGATTTGTTGAATCTCATGAGGTTCTCCTGGGCCCACTGCTCAGACTGTCTAGGTCCCTCTAGATGGAATCCCATCCCTCAGGCATATCAGCTGCACCCCACAACTCAGTGTCATCAGCAAACTTGCTGAGAGTGCACTCTACCTCACTGTCAGCGTCACTGATGAAGATGTTAAAGAACACTGGTCCTAGTTCTGACTCCTGAGGGACACCATTTATCAGTGATCTTCATCCAGACATTGAGCAGTTGACCATCACTCTCCAGATGCAATTGTGCAACCAGTTCCTTGTCCAGTGAATTGTCTACTCAGCAAGTCCGTCTCTTTCCAATGTGGAGAGAAAGATGTTGTGGGGTACCATGTCAAAGGCCTTTCTGAAGTCAAGATTGATGACATTAATGATTCTTCCCTTGTCCACTGATGCAGTTACACCATCCTAGAAGGCCACTAGATTGGTCACGTAATAGTATACATGCATGTATATATATGTACATACGTTGGAACTTAACAGTTAATAGCAGAATTGTAAACATATATATATATAATAATCAATTCTTGACAAACACTTCAATAATTCACTTCAGTAAATCCAAATGAAAAAGGAAAAATAATGTTCTGTTTTTGACAAAAAGTTCTTTATAGTCTTTGAATAGAATCTGCAGCACTGTTAAGTTCTACTTATTTATCGACTACTACGTTTCATGAAATAGCTCACAAATAGACAATCTCCAATTGATAACCCTATTACTTAACGTCTGTTAATCCTCTTTAGTGGGAACACAGCTTAAAAATAGTTTCCTTCTACTCCAACAAAGCAAAAACCAGAAAGGTAGAATGGAAGACAGAGCCAGCATGGGTCTTGGAAAGCTCAGCACTGAGCATGGTACTTATTCATCCAGGGCACATAAATGCACACGTATAAAACAATTCTCCACCACGTGGAAGTCATTCAGGTATACTCAACATCACTGAAATCCAGAGCTGCTCTAAAATTCGACTTCATTTTTTTGCATACAAGTGGTTTATTCACTTTTACTCAACAGGAGTTTATTCTTCTGATGCAGAAAAAAGAGGACTGTATCATCATCTTAACAGAAAACCCCAAGGATTGACTGAGGAGCCAGCAGTGAGATTTGGTTTCTAGTAACTTACCTCACTGATGTGGGCAAGCCAACCAAGTGATAAGCCCATGAGGTGAGAAGTCCAGGAAAGTTCTCATTCAAACAGACTTTAAGTATGTCTACTTCAGGGTAGTTGAAGCCTTAGCAAAAGCAGGGATTTGCATTATTTCCTCCTCTTCACTTTTTGAGAGTATGACATTGGATATTTGGCAGGGAAATATCAAGCTTTTCAGGTAGATGGATCACTGCTCAAGTTAGGAAGATGCCTCTTTTCAGGTGTGTGGCAGCTATGGTCTGCTCAGGTGCAGGAACTATCCTCCAGATACTAAAGTGTTTCCTTTAACTACTTGAACATTGTTGCTCTTGCAAGTTGGGTGGTACAGTACAGTATGACAGCACTTTTTTCAAGTCTCAACATTCTACATAATACAGATCCCCAGAGAGATCTGAGTGCTGCATTTTATTGCACTTTAAAAACACTGTGCTAATAAATTCCAGTCTCATATAAACTACATGGACAGAAGTGCTCTGCCCATGCAATCTGCCTGCCCAGTAGAAAACGTGTGTTATTCTGAAAAAGTTCACAGCTCAAGGTTCCTTAGTGAAACAGTACAAATTAAAGGAAGAGCAGTGTTACTCTTTTTCCCCTTGGAAAGTAAGGGCATTACAAAACATGTCACATATAATAACTCATGGACTTATGGCTCCAGTGTTCTTGCATAGTTTCTTTTATTACGAATTACATTCTCTACCTGATTTAGTCTAAAACCTTTCCCTGCAGATTCTTTTTTCTTCTCTCCTCAGAATAACTGGCCTCAAAATTTTTCAGAATTTGCTTTATTTATTTTAAATGAGCATGCAATCTTCTCTCTATCTTCTGGAAATTTCTGCTATTTTACATTATAAGAATCTCATACAATTAGATCAAATCTAGACTGGAAAATTCAATTATCTGTCCTCTTGCATTATGCAGTTAAACAGCTTTTCTTGTGAGCTTCCTGCCTCGCAAGAAAATAAGTTACTCAAAAGACTACCAATTTTGAAATAAAATGAGAAATGGAGAAGCAAGCTGAGGGTATGTTATCTATCTTAACATTTTGAGTTTTGTGTTCAACAGATCCCAGTGTCTCAGATCTTCCTGACTTAGGAAAATGACGCCCATCTTAATAGTGAAGCTTGCCATAGCCTTCCTTAATCTGTTGGGACAGTATTGCATTACCGTCTTGTAGTGGTCAGCTTATTTGGTATCTTTCACTTCTATCTCCTTCCCAGACTCAAATTAATCAGATTATACTCTGTTCCTCTATTTTTCATTTCTGGTATGCACCCACATCTTTCTGATCTTCTAGAAGACCTTTCAGGAAGAGTCTGCAGTTCAGTGCTCCACTAGGCTGTAAGTGGAGCTTACATCATTTCATCAGAACAATGGCCTTCAACAGTCATCTGGAGGCTATCAAATGTGACTCTAATTTGCAAGAAGGGCAGGAAGGAAGTTGCAGAGAATTATGGGCCTGTCAGTCCAACTTCAGAAGGACATGGAGTAGATCAAGGATTCTATGATTCCATGATCATCTTGAATGCCATCGCACAGCACATATGGGACAACTGAGTGATCTGAAGCAGTCAAAATGAGTTTATGAAGGACAGGTCTTGTCTGACTAACCTGATCTCCTAGACAAGACGATTTGTTTTGCATTCAGTTTTGGGCAGCTCACTAGAAGAATAATACTGAGTTACTGGAACATGTTCAGAGAAGAGCAACAGGGCTGGTGAAGAGACTTGAAAACAAAATATATGAGCACTGCCTGAGGGAACTGGAGTTGTTTAGTCTGGAGAAAAGAAGACTGAGAGCAGACCTCATCGCTTCCTACAACTACCTGAAAGGAAGCTGCAGTGAGGAGTGAGTCAGTCTCAGGTGACAAGTGATAAGGTGCCAGGAAATAGACTCAGGTTGCAGCAGAAGAAATTTAAAGAGAATGACAGGAAGAATTTCTTCATGGGCTGTTCAGGGAAGTGATGGCATCACCATATCTGGAAGTATATAAGAGATATAAAGATGTGGCAAAGATTTAGTGACATAACCTAGTGGGTCAGGTTGATAGTTGCATGTGATGATTTTGAAGGTCTTTTCCAACCTAGGTGATTCTATGATCCTATGAGTCTGCGTGATTTGAGCTCTGGCTCAAATGCATTTCTTGTGCTCCTGTTCCCCAAGAAACCCCTTCCTCATGCATAAGATCGTAAGGCAGTAAAGGGGCTATAAAATCACTTTCCCATCTTCTAGACAGAACCGAATCTTCATCAACATAGAGGAGAGAATGGAAAGGGTTTCTCTCAGTAATTTCATGAAACTGTTAAACAGCCAGCTAGGATTTAGGTCCTTTATTAAAATTTTCTGCTAATTTTTTAGCTTCCCAGACAGGATATATTTATCATTCAGTTGCTAAACACTTTGAATTATGTTCTTAGCTCCCTTCCTCATTAGTAGACCAGAGTTCCTTGCTGTGTGCAGAAATCTGCCACATGCAGATTTCATGAGTGCTCAGCTCTTCTCTTTAACATCATTTCTGCTGATTCTCCTTCATCTTAAATATACATTATATATTTAAATATAGTTTTTATTATTATTATTATTATTATTATTATTGAATGGCAAACCTATAAATACCCAGAGATTACGGAAAGCACTGCTCTGGATATGCTGCTCCAACAACTGAGCTGCATAATCCTTTCTGTCCTTTTCCAGTACGGTCGCATTTACACTGGCATAAGCGGTACATCTAATATCTTCATATCTTTATAGTTATTATTATGTGGGAAAGGAAATAATTTTGTATCCTTACAATCAAATCCTCCCCAGGCTGCTTAACATGTATTTTCTCACAGGTGATAGGCTACAGGATGAGGAGAAATGGCCTCAAGTTGTGCGAGAGGAAGTTTAGGTTGGGGTATCAGGAAAAACTTCTTTACAGAAAGGGTTGTGAAGCACTGGAATAGGCTCCCCAAGGAGGTGGTTGAGTCACCATCCTTGAATGTGTCTAACAACTATTTGGATGTGGTGCTCAGGGACATGATTTAGTGGAGGGTTGTTAGAGTTAAGGTAGTATGTTTAGGTTGTGGTTGGACTCCATGATCTTTATGGTCTTTTCGAACCTGAGCAATTCTATAATTCTATAATACAACCCGCTACATAACAAAATTGTCCTCCCAAAATGAGTAGTGGACCAATTAAGTCCTGGTGAGTTGGTTAGGCTTAACAAGAAATAAATAAGTATACATGAAAGCCTGTCTTGCCACCCAGCCTTGTTTGCTCTTTGCTTCAGGTGTAATCCAGTCACAAGGACTGATGCACATCCTGGTCCTTTATCAGCTCACTGCCCTGTGGTGAGCCTCCTTCAGGGCAGGAATCCAGCAAGACCACAGGCCCTGATACTCATGCTGCTGGCTCCACTTCTCTGCTGCTGCATAGTGCAGTTCCTACAGCTGACAATACAGCTTATTCTGCTCTCCTGACATAATCCCTACAGACCTACAATACATTACTCAGGGCCTCTGCAAAGGACTTTCCTTTTAAACAACCATTCCTCTATGCTTAAAATGACAAAAAAAGACCACCAAGTCTTAGCAAATCACAAAAATCTTGGGTCTTAGTTTCATAATCCATGAGATTTCAAGAAATCATCTTTTCAGGTAGATAGTGAGGCTCATCTCCAGTATGACATCAATAGATAACTAAACCTAAGTCGGGTATTTTAATTCCTGTATAGTCAAAGGAGAGAAAGGATAGTTCACCTCATTCTCTCTCATTGCATACCTATGAAAATCAATCCTCATCTGCTGATGAGTTTTCTGTATAAAAGTGCCCTAGAGTGAGGTGGTAAGCCTTAAGCAGCCAGCATTTCAACATCAACTATCAGGGAAGAGCCATCACATCAGCCACATGAAGTAGTAGAATAAGAGGTCCCAGAGCTCTGGTTCAAGATCTTCATTACTTGTGTGTTGGTGAATCTGGCAGTTTTGATCTCTACCAGATATAACTACACCATCCAATGCCAGCACACAGTTTTGGGGTGGCACAGGTCATGGATTTACCTCCAGTAGATATTGAAGATAAAACTAAGCTTTTTAGGGAAAAGGAGAATGATAATTCAGCTGGGAGAACGCATGCACATCACGTAGATTGGCCAGCAGCCCGTGGTCTGTTTAATTTGCTAATGAAGGCATAGCCAAAGAGCTCCTTTCTTTGTGTTTTCTGTACATGCTGTTTCTGTGGAACAGGGATCTGCTCTGTCCCTGCTTGGAGGAGCGACCCACATTTTAAAGCAGGATCTTTCTTTTCCTGAGTGCTGGTACTAAGAGGATGAAATACAGCCAGCCATGCCCTTACTTCTCTGCAAAAAATCCAGAGTAGCAATTGTGGATCTAAGCTTCTCCTTCACACTTCTTTGGAAGTGTCTTTCAGCAAAATATCAAGTACTTCTTCAAGATAAGAAAGCTGTCTGGAGAATATCACAAAGGATGTGCTTTGATCAAAATCCCAAGCATGGTTCAGGCATTTGCCATTCTGTTCTGGACTTTCCATACTGCAGATACAGCACAGGATTGTGCACATTTTTCAAAAATTATTTCTCATTCCCAGTTAAATACAGGCTGAGAAGGTTCCAGCAAATATGAAAAATACTTGAAAATAAATCTTTTTTAATGAGAACAACCTAGACATGCTTCAAACAGAAGACACCAGACCTGTTTCTCCCTACTCATCAATCTTGATCTCTCAAGATGCATCAATAATCAATGATCAATCATGTTTAAATTGCAAAGAGATCAGCTCACCACTTCAGAGATTAGAGGGGCAAAATTTTGAGAAACATTTTTGTTTTCTTTCCATTTCTTCTTTTTTTATATTGATTTGCAACCCTTTGAAGATATATGGATTGTTTGGCGTGAAAAGCAGAAGGCATTTATTTACATTTATAATTACAATTTTAATCATTCATACCATTAAAAAAATGTCATTGTTAGTCAATTTTATGTTTTTCACTCCAGTATTTTATTTCAGCATGAAGTCTTAAAATCTTAGTACTTCTCATTACTGACTGATTATTTTGCTCAGGATTTTTCGTTTTCTTTCTTTCTCCCTGTGCCTAAAATCCAATTTACAACCTGCTAAAGGCCTCATAAGATTTTTATGGATTATTTCCTGAAATCACATTAATCTAGCTCCTGTTACTTTGCACTAATTTCACCTACCATTGTACAAAGTAACTAAATTCGATTGCTTGGAAATGATCCCCCAGAGGCTTCTTCATGAAGCGAGAACAAGAAAAATAATGTAGCCCTTCGTTGATGAGGTTATAAATGTGGTAGGAACAACAGGCCTATAAATTCACAGTATGTGGACTCTTATCAAGAGCCATTTCAAACTATGATAATCAAATATCTTCGAACTTTTAAATAAGATATAGATCTCAGCTTGGATTAGATTGCACTTGGCTTCACCTCAGCTACGCTAAGATGTCGTCTCTTTTGGCTTCAACAAGTGATACGCTATTTATCACTGTTTTAACAAGCTGGTGAAGCTGCCCAACAGCTTATCAGCTGCACCCTGCTTCATTAGAAGAGCTGTTCAACCAATATTTGAGACTATTTATTATGCATTGGGCATCAGCTACCAATTGATGCACCTCTTATTTTAGGGACAGCCTGCGCATAGTACAAGCTAGCAGAAAAAAAGGTATTTAACAACAAAGAAGCTCCATCTCTCTGAGGTACTGGGCTCTCACTTCATGTGTTTACATGACAAAAAACTCCGTCTCCTCTAAGCTTTGTAACTGGGTAGTTTAGGAGCAGCAGGTATGCTTGAGACAGAGCAATTTGATGTAATTGCTCGGGGTTGTAAGAAAAGTTATCTCACTTTCAAGTGGACTGTGTCTAATCCACGCATGGCTTCCCAGACACAGTGACGCTTTTGTGCACTTGGCGGGCCAATGCTTTTTGGAAATAGGGATTCATTCAAGCTGAGTGCAGTCAGGAGATAAAACACAGATTGCAGTCTTTGATTTCCAAAACTGCAGACTGAGCTTCAGCAAGCTGCCATTAGGGTACTGACAAGCTGCAAACTCTAATTCACGAAGCCATCCTGATTGCAATGAGCAGAGTGGGGCTTTTAGCTGCCAGCCCCGCCTGCTCACGTTGGGCTCTGCTCTCCGAGGAGCAGCAGTGTGACTACAGCACTGGAAGGATTTGAGCTTTCTGTTCCCAAACCAGTGCTGAAGCTGAGTGAACTTAAGCGAAAGACCCTGACTTATCCTAACCAGCAATCATTTTTATTTTTGTTTTTTTGGAGTAGACATTCGTTCTGCTCTCAGTCACACCATGACAAATTCAGCAGATCAACCTACTCAAGAGAACCTGCGTTAGCATGGGGATGGACGAGATGATCTCTAGAGTTTCCTTCCAACTCCTACGATTTTCTGATTCTGTGATAACCAAGCAGAATCCTCTAGTCTCAACTGCTTTCATGATTTTGGAGATCAGACTATGTCCGTTCTCTGCCTCATATTTGATGCTCAGAAGTGCTCTTTCCTATGCAGTGCAGGATCTGTGCCACATAGGAGATTGTCAAAAGAGTTCTCATGCAGCATCTACAGACCTATATGTCAGAGCAACAGGGAAAATATATGTGGTAGTGATTTAAATCTGTATGGAAATTTTTATCTGTAAAATGCTAGTCTTAAAGCACTAGGTCCCTAAATGGCAATGACAAAATGTGTGCCTTTACGGTGTTGTGTTATTTTTTGAAATTCATTTCTACCTAAACACTTGGATGATCTTGTCACTGAGGTTCTGTCCATAAATTTCACTACACTGGAAAGTCACATAGAGACAGATCCCCCAAACACGTTGTGCTTTATACACCATTAGTCCTATTCTCTATGGCTCAATGATCAGAGTACTTGCCCACAACACAGAAGATACACAAGAGATGCTCCAAAAGCAGTGCCTCCTATATTATTATATTAGCCCACAATGTCAGAGGCAGATGTTGGTGATACAGCAGTAGAGGTTGAACTTTCCCACAAATACTCCATTATGTGTTGTCACATGACAGTGTGACAGATGGCAGCAGAAGGGCACTCTGACAGAATGGCACTTGACATGAAAGTGTATATAAAGCAAAAGCATGGAACTGAATTCCTCCATGCAGATAAAGCATCACCCAGTGACATTCATTGATGCTTGCTAATGGAGATCAAAATGTAGATGTGAGCACAGTGAGGCAGTGGGTGGTACATCTCACCAGTGGCAACAATGATATGGAAGACAAGCCATGTTCTGGACAGCCATACACAGCTGTCACATCACAAAATGAAGAGCATCTTTGTCTGTTCATCCACACAAATTGATTATGTTGACAAATAGTGTTATATGGCTCAGAATTTGTTCTCTCAAAGAGTTACTGCTCTTTTTGTTGTGATTCCCATGGAAATAAATGGGAGGCATTACTTCTGGAACAACTTACAAATATCATTCCTCAGCATGAGGGGAATCAATCTCAAAGCTCTGACTTTCCAAGAAACTGACCTCAAATCTAGTCCGTGGGCTCAAATCAAAGAAAGGAGGGGAAGAGCTCAATGAAGCCTTCCTGCTGAAGCAGCTCCAATTGGCGTGGCATATTTAACTGTTCCTTGAGCAAGAGAAAAAGGATAGCATGTAAAGAGGAACCACTTCAAGAGGACAGACTGAGTGTCCCCCACCCTAAGAATAGTCCATAAGCTGGTGGTTATGGCACTCTCCAAGGAAGTATGGGATGTCAGTTTACAGCCCCTCGGGCAAAGGAAGGAACTGAACTTGGGTCACCCACATCCTGAATGAGTGTACTAACCACTGAGCTGAATAATAAGGAATCATGAAAAGGAGCACTGTCTCACAGCAGCTCCCTTCTAAAAGGGAGAAAGATCTCTGCTCTGTTTTTCAAAGCATATCTATTATTAGACTCCTAGCTCCACAAAGTTAAATGCTGTGTAGGAGTTGGAACAGAGGACAGCATGCTTCCAGCCAAGACCCAGGATTTGAGATATCCAGTGAGCCTCAGCCCCTATTGGCAGCCAGCAAAACGAATTTGTGTGGAGTTTTTTGGGATCCCACTCTGAAAACCCAGGATTACGTAAACAGCCCAAGTCTCCAGTCAGGGGTTGTGTGTTCACTCAATAAGCAGGTGCATGGGACCTTGGTGCAGCAGCAACAGTGAATACAGCAGTGTTCACAGCCTTCTGTGGTTGCTTTCCTCTCCAGCCTGGGCTCTAGTAGCTATTTAGGTGCTTCACTCTCAGTGACTCCTTTCTTATTCTCCCAACTGGTCCTACCAGAGCCACCCTACTTCATATGTGATGACTCACCATCCACTCTGAGATGCTCAGAAAAAGGGAACGTCTATCCTCCAAAAACATGGGAGAACTGTGTGTGCACTGTGCGCTGTGTTTCCAAAGGCATTTAGTACTTCCTTGTTTATATTTTTATATTTTAATATAGTCCTTGCTCTTCACCATAAACATTCCTTGATCCCAAAGGCTGGGTTATTTTAGAAAGAAATAGAAAAGGCAAATTGTCTTACCTCTAAGATTTCCAAAAATCAGTTTATCACACATCAGTAAATCAAGATATTTACTGTGAAGGTTTAAGAAATACAAAGTATAATTACATGCAACTACATATTTCCAAACACCCTGGTGTTTGAATATTCAAAAGATACTTCATGTTCTTCTGTTTCTTGCCAATAGCTGAAATGATGAGTCTTTATTAAGAGTGTTTATGGCAAAATAAGCACATGACATTATCTCTTGTCTGATCAAACAGAGTAAACATACTACTTTAAAATGTCAGAGATCTATTTCTGCAGCTTCCAGTAGTTATTGTTGCAAACAAGGGATTGCTGTATTTGTCCATAACTTAGCCAGAAAGTTAATGTTTCCTATTAAACATTTTCTTCTTTCTTTCCTAGACCATTTTGTACTACCACACCCACTGCTAACATCTGGCTCCAAGCAGTGACACCAGCTGATGAGAAATGGCATTCCTGTAGCCTTTCTTTCTGAAGACTCATCCAGAGGTGGCTGTTATCCAGCAGACAGCACACTGCACTGCTGAATCTCAGCGTCTGCAGTCCCACCGGACAGAGGCTCCTGGAGGAGTCATTCTCACCGACTGAGCAAGATAAAGATTTGGGAGCCTGATTCTCAGTACTGCACCTCTACAAATCAGCAAGCTCATCTGGGCAGTCACCTCAAACGCTGTGTCACCCAGCTGATGTATGGACTGAATCATTTGGACGTACAGTCTGGAGCACAAGACAAATAGCGATTACTAACTCAGACTAGTCTCCTGGCACACACTGCGAATGTGCCAGTGGCAACTCTGTGTTTCAAATCAACAGGGATGACAGCAGTCCTGCTTTGACATAGCAGTCCAAATCTGGCATGGCACGGAGCCTCTGCTTCTCCACCCAGTAACACTGGGCAGCTTCTGGAGAGGCAAGATCTCGGCCTTCTGCATAGTAACAGTTCTGGAAAAGGGAATCATCCTGAGCTTTAAGTGTAAACAAATTATACAGTTGATTGGAAAATAGAATTTATAAACATTTAATGTATTTTATTATTAATATGAAATAATATTTTTGTCAGAACTTGCAGTCAAGAGCCTTTTTCACAGGACATCAAAACACTTTATAGATGAAACTCAGTTAAACTTTCCACTACTCACCTTCGCAATACTTCCCACTGGCTGCTCTCAGCAGTTATGAGAGGCAGCTTGCTACATGAGGAGGGAGAATGGGCACAGGTGTGCCTGCAAAGGACCAAGCAGACATCCCTTGCTTTGCACTGTGTGCCTGTGAATCTCAATGCAGACTTCACAAGGTCACTTCAAAATTCATTGTTTCAGAAGCCAAATCTGAAACTGAAAATAGAGCAGACTCTGACCAGCTAGCACTCATTCCTGTCCCTTTCATGGAAGATAACATATTACGTGGCCTTTTGCTAGAGCAAGGAGCTAAGGAGCCTGGAGGATTTTTCTTGTATTTGTCACCTTATCATCACGGTGCATGAAATAATTTAAAGTTACTTGAAGTTTCTGAGGTAGTGTTTCTTTCTAGATGTCCACTTCAGGACTGGAACTGAATCTCAGACTTGTTTAGGCAGGAACAAGCAAAACAGGACCAGTCCATCAACTGTAGGTTCTCAGTAGCACAGAGGGGAATCTCAAACTGGGAGGTGCTGCTCTGCATTTACACTAATGCCATGGTAACCCCAAACCCTAAAAGATATCTCAGTAAAAGATACTCCCTTCTTAAGGCCATCTAACCCAGCATCAGGTTCTTGGCTATGAGATCACTTCTCAGCTCTGAATCCCTTTCATCGAATACCTGTGTCCCTCCATTGATTATCATAAGATGCAAATGCGATTAGATTCGTAGCTTAAGTAGTTCAGTTAAGTAGCTAAGATTAGGTAGAATGAAGTACAGAGTCATCTTAAATACTTACCTAGAGGCAGTGGTTGCTTTAGAAAGCTTGGCTATGAATGCTTCTGCCATAAGCTCTTCAAAAACTCTTGGAAAAGCAAAGAAATGCACCATCGCATAGCATAACATCATCCTATTCCTCCTTGTACCACAGCTTTACCCTTAAACACTATGTTAATTCATTTTTTTTCCTCTTGATTTTGACAGACTGTCAATACAAAGGATCTGTATAATTTTTTAGTTAAAAGTAAAGATGGGTAATATAAAATAACCTGTGTTTTAGATAAGTTGTTCTGAAAGACCATGGCCAAAACTATCTATGAATGTTACTGTCATAAAAGCTTTCTTTGGAACAAACCAGAGACAAAATATTTCATTTGCTTTGTTAATGTCCTTTCATTTGAGTCGTAATTATATCCAAATTGCAGCTTCTGAGGGCCACACAGAATAATACAAACGCCTTTGTTTCCGTGGAGTCATGTTTTGCTGTTTCCATTCCCATTGCAATCCTGGTTACATGAATGAGGAATCTGAATGCACAAGCATGCAGTATTCTGGGAGTTATAATAAGAAGTTGAAAAGCTTTGATGTTTTTTCTGAAGCATATAGTCTGATTCACTATTCTTTTCCTTTTCTATCTCAGACCATAGTTTTTCTTCATCCTTTGGGATGCTACAGAACACTCTCCAGATCTGCCATATCAGAGAGATGTTATCACATTCTAGAGCCAATGGGGCCATCTCATCTGAAACAGATGTGCCCAAAAGCCAGGACAAGCCTGATGTCACAGGGCACTGCCATAACTTCCCAGAGTGAATCACTTTGCAGCGGTTAAATGCTAAAGAGACAGCAGGTTCATGTGTTACTTGCTGCATTACTCTTGCAGGAAGTTAATGCCCTCCCTCCATTTTTATGGAGGAGGCATTATGGAGGTACACCATGGTGGTATTTTAGTTAGTTAGAGCTTTGCGAAGGCAAAAATGAAACAAAGGGAAAGTACGGAGAAGCAGGGAAAATCCTTGATGAAAAATACAAAATGTGAAGAAACTTTTTCAAAATTTAGACCGCAATCCAAATCCAGAATTGTTGCTGTCTCCTGTTTGTGACACAGGGATACAGAAGTTGAAAACTGGTCATGAGAATATTAACATCATGTTGTAACATTTGCAGCTAAAATATCCATTCTTATTAGTCTGCAGAAATGTCTGCTTCAAGACAATAGTGAGAAAAGCAAAAGCAACTGACTCATATATAGATATGTGAAAGGCTTTGCCTTAATTCATCCTTAGAATATCCAGCCTTAGATGATATCCTAAATAAAGTGAAACACAGATTTGATCTGAGATAGCTGCTTCTTAAAAAAAAAAAAAGGAAGAAGAAGAAAGAAAGAGAGAGATTCTGTTCTGTGTGTAGCAGCAAGAATAGGGGAACCGTAAAACTTTAATCAGGACTGATTCACTGTAGATTATTTCCAAGGAGCACTGCGAAAATCTTTAAGTAATAGCAACAGACTGTATCACAGGCTGTCTAAAATATATCATATTTTTGACATCAAACCCTAGCTGTGCAACAAGGAATAGAACAACGAGAGGACTAAGACCACCACCATAACTCTGTTTGAGAAAATAAGTGCAACCAACTATACACACAGTGCAGTCTAGAATCATCCCTCTCGTTTTAAATTGATATCTCATGTTTTCTTCTCTGACAGCATCCTGGATTCAGAATTTCTATGCATCTAAGCCATATTATAGAATACCCCTCTGTATTTGGAGGTTACTGATACAGGCCAATTCTCCTGTCCATACTGCAGGAATCATGAATATTCTGCATGTGGATTTTGGGGTGATAACAACCAGAGCTCGGCACAAGGGATGAGAACAGAATATGCAATTGAGATCTGCAGTGCAGATAAGTATTCTGTGCTGAGAACAGAAGATGTGAATTTCGCCCATACATCAAAAACATGCAGCATTCAGAGGCTTGCATGAAAACACAAAGGGAAAAAAAGCCTTTCTGATGTCTGATAATGAGAAACATGGTTGACTTTCAGACCTGAAACTATTCAACGCACACACATATGAGAGAGAGAGAAAGAGAGAGCAAGAAAAATCTTTGAAGCAAATTTGGAAGAAAATGAGAAAAATGACTTATTACAGTAGACATCAACTAATGGATCACATTTATTTTGTGTCAATTTGAAATGTCAGGGGGATTTTAATTATTTTCCCTACTAAGTACATCAAAAATATTCACTAGAAAACACAGCAAATATGTTATAAACTCATTTAAGCCACAGAGCTCATCAACACTGTTTGCGATTATGAAATCATTTGGGGATATGGTATTTTTTTTAGAGGGAATTGTTTTGCTCTTAGATGGAAACCACATCATAGTTCTTCAGACATAAATCTTTTATTGTATCTTCAAGAAAGAAACTGGAAATTGTGCAACAAGGCGCCACTGATAAAATATAAGTATCCCCTTGGAGTAATCTGGATGAGCTCATCACTTGGGGAAGATAACAGGGCATGTCATGGTTACAAAACACTGCTTTTCCTTTTCAGTTAGTAGCAGAGGAACACAATGCATGTAGTCCTGTAACAGGACTCTGCACACACAAAACAAAACACTGAGTACTTTAAGCCAGAAACTACTTCTGAGCCTTGATGTTGATTTACTTGACATTCCAGCTGGAAATATATCCCATCTGTGTCAGGTGGACTGTTTCCTCTTCTTCCTTTCCAGGTAGAATAAGTATTGTAGCCAAGAGCTGCACATCAAATCCAAGCAAAAGGAAAATAATGTATGAGGTAAACTAATGCAACAATATGACAGAACTTGTTTCAGATATTACCTGTAATGGTCAGAGACTTCAGACTTTGGGAGAACTCCAGGAAGATTAGTCCTGAACAGACCTTATTCATTGTTAGTCTTCTCGTGTTTATCCACATTTTCTCTGTTCCTGCCCTCCATCCCCATTTTCTCAGTACTGCCAGATTACATTGTAAGGCCATGGGATTTTCACAGCTTAAGAGACTTCCATACTTTTGGGTGACTGAATCACTAACACAAACTTTTTCCACTAATGAGCATGGAAAATTCTTGGAACTGATTAATTCACAATGTTTCATTTTTATCCTGGTTTGCTAGACCATGGTGAACTGTTTTCTGTGACTCTACACACCATAAATTCAGTAGAATCAAAGTTGCCTACCATTTTCTCTAGACCACATATACAAAGAAATGTATGGAAGAAATCCTGCAGATCCTTTGACCACAAGTTAAGGAAGAAGACACAGACCCAGATTCTGCACTTTCTGTCTGATTGAGATCCATTTGAGGAGCATCAGCCCCCAGAAAAACTTCATGAGTGGGACTGATCATAGAGGGATCATTCACTGAGAACAATTCAGTGAAAACAAAATGGGGTTTATTTTACTAGGATGCACAGTGGTATGCAAGTGGCTTACAGATCTTGACTCTATTACAGTTGTCATGCTACATTCAACTTGACAGCCAATTAAATTGGAGCACCTTAAGCACTACATTGTATATTTTACCTGTGTATGCACCTGGAAACTATCCTTTATACCCAAACAGTACTGAATGCAGCCCTTTCCTCCTCCTAATAAAGTAGTGCCCTACTCACAAAACAAAACAAAACAAAACAAAACAAAACAAAACAAAACAAAACAAAAC